>NC_034174.2:62348785-62648785 GCF_002021735.2 Oncorhynchus kisutch
GCAAATCACAGAGCTAGGCTTCATCTTACAACTAGGCCCAAAGAGGGCCTAACTGTTACTTCCTATCAAAGATCTCACCCCTGTCCTCTCTTTTTTTGCCACAAAAACTTCTATGATTCCTTTTGTGAGAAAGACGGGAGCGTTCTTTCGCGTTCGTGTGTGTAAGTGTAAGACAATTGTGTAAGGGCCACTCAAGCGCACACTGCACATACAGCACTTAGATATTCCAGGAAGGAAAATAATGAGTCACTTAGTGAAAATCAAATCAGCCAAACGTCTGGTGAGCAAACTTGAGGCACTGCCACTGGTTAATGTACTTCATGAGTAACAGTTTCTGAGAAAAATTCACCTGTTCAAACAACTAAATTTGACATTTTATCAGGAGCTTCAAGGGGGCGTAATTATTATTTCTTCATTTTGAATTGAACCTTTATTTAACTGGGCAAGTCAGTTAAGAACAAATTCTTATTTAGAATGACGGCTTACATCGGCCAAACCCGGACGACGGTGGGCCAATTGTGCGCCGCCCTATGGGACTCCCAATCACAGCCGGTTGTGATACAGCCTGGATTTGAACCAGGCTGTCTGTAGTGACGCCTCAAGCACTGAGATGCAGTGCCTTAGACCGCTGCCCCACTCAGGAGCCCCAGGAGTGCATGTGGTGTGTAATGTCAACACTCTGAGCCCAAGTCAATGAAACCTGGTTTAAAGGGAGTCCAAAATCAAATGTTCTGTAAGTACGTTTATATGAAGTGGCAGAAGGGATTTTTTAAAATGTATTAAAACGTTAAACATGGTCAGAAATTTGATAAGGGAAATTATGTTTTCTTTGAGGCTATTTGGTTACCACGTTTAAATGATCGAGGCCCCAAATACAACACCGGTAAAGAGCTATTTTTGGGTGTAGTGTCATGAATTAGTCCCTTTAAACCTGACTTCAATCAAGCTCAGCAAAATGCCCAGCTCTCACATTCCTCCTGGCACCCCAAGACTGAAGTTAATGGGGGTCGCCTGGAAGGCGCTAGAATTGAAAACGTTTATTATTATTTGTATTTTTTTCCATCCTTGGGAAACTTCCACCCGTATGGGTTCGTTTGAACCGAACCACTGGCTATCCCACTAAGTACGGCCCCCAGTCATCTGAATCATTAGATTAGGCTTAGGCACGGCCCGACAAAGAGATTCCCCATCGCCGTTTGTTTCAAGGAGAGGCCCTGCTTTAGCTCACAGATAGCTGGAAGAGCCACTTGGAGGTAGTGCTTCCATGTCAGGGTATCCTTCATGATACACACTGTGTTTTTGTTCTGATACACTGAACTCTTGTACTATATATTGAAATGCACTGTATTTGAACTGAAACACTGTGGTATGTGTGAAGGATGTTTACGTGAAAAACATTGCATCTCATACATACTACATTTGAGTGTACTAAACTTCTACTTCCATATCAACAAAGTTACTACAAAGTTACAACACCCAAAACCACACAAGTGAATCATTGTTTCAATCGTGAACCGTCCTCAGCTCCTCGTGATTGAATAACAAGTGGGGGAATATTCATGACGGGAAGGCCCCAGATTTGATTTTTAAGTAGCGGAGGAAGGAGCCATTTTGTGTGAGAAGAAGGAGTCCCGTCCCGGACATGTCAGGGGCTGTTGACAGTCTGCTCTTGGGATTAGCGAGACTGAGGCGCACGGCGATCCTTAATCCCCCACTGTATCGTAATCTATTTACCCGCCATGCTAAGGGGATTTCCATATGAAAATATACACAAGGAGTCTATATACTGGAAGTGGCAAAGTGCACAATATCAGAAGCTATGATTTGGCTTTTTTTTTCACCCCTCTGTGGCGTTCCGTTGATGCAGAAGCACTGCTGTTGTGTTGTTTTGTGTGTTGGTGTTTCACAGGGTTGTGACTGAGGAAGATGTGGTCGGATGGAAAGGAGCCCTCCATTTTGTATTTCCTCTTAGATAAACATATTAAGAGCATGTTGGAGGGTCTTTTAGAGGTTCGTCAGCCTTAGGGTATGACGGAGGTTTGACAAGGTGGTGGAGAGAAAGCAAAAGAAAATGGTTAAATAACATTTGCGGGGTTTGTACATTTACACGACAGACCTCATCACTTCAATATGATTCTCTGAAGACAATTCAATGCACTTCAAATCTTAGCAAATCAACTCCAACCAAACTGCTTCTGAACATTCTCCTACCTAGTTACATCACAGTTACAACAACACGCTGGCAATTATCTGTAGCCAAGGGAGGATCAAGTCAAATCAGATTGGAAAACATCGAGGTATAGCTGTTAGCCTTTCAGACAGAGATTCACAGATATATTTTATTCATATACTCATTCATAGATTTGATTATGGCTTTGAGTATAGCTGTTGTTTAGAGGCCCACAATCAGATGGCATGAGTGAAGCCTCCTGTACTGCACCTGATTGTAATTGCTACAGCATTTATCAGACCTGGGTTCAAATCCCTCAAATACTTGAGCTGTGCTTGAGCTTGTCTGGCACAAAGGACCCAATGGAATATTCCAAAACCTCAAACCTCACCCATCTGGGACTCCAGGCAGGTTCAAGCAAATGCTCAAAGTATTTGGAAGATGTTGAAAGATTTCAAATACTATTTGAGCCCTGGATGGGCCTGTATCCAGCCATCTCTCTGCGGATCTTCCTTCCTTCAAACTCAGCCGGCCCTCCACATGCAAACTTTAGACGACTGTCACGGTTCAGCTGGCGGACAGACGCCTCGTCTACGAGCACCCAGGTCACCGGGAGGTTCCAAGGCAATCAAGGAAGTAGCTCCGTTCGCTGTTGGCTGCCACATCCTCTGTGAATTATTTAGACCGAGGTTGAGTTAGGCCGCCAAGGTCAGAGTGTCACCTGGTCCTAGTTGAGATAGGACTCAAGAGTGTCTACTTGAGGGGTTACTGAGGGTAAGAACCAGGTGAGGATGGGGATATCCCCTTTAAAGCAATGTCAACTGAATTGACCCACGTTTATAACCGCTTTCTGTACTTAGCTGTTTTTGGTTGTGTGAAAGGACAGGCCGCTTGATATGTATTACAAATGTAGATTGATTGTAGATCCATGTAGATTCCCCAAGTCATGACGGCAGGAATAGTCAGAGTTTAGATGGCGACTTAAATTCTAATCATGAGCAGCGAAGTATTCTGAAAGTCGCACGTTTTAGTATACCATCAAAGCCAGCGTTAGTGTTTATCAAACGGGGATAATCTAACAGGACAACGTGAGTCTAGGAGGACAAGAGAGCACACTGTCCCCACGCTGTCCCCACACTGTCCCCACGCTGTCCCTACATTGTCCCCACACTGTGTTGTCAAAGTTTCCACATCTGAACAATACTGCCCACATCCATAGGAGCAGTTGGCTGCTGTAGAGATGGGACATCAGAACAGGTGTTTGGGATAGGGACGGCTCAGAAAAATGAATTGCCATGATTCCTTGAACATGGCCTGGAGATTAGTTCTTCCTTGTTGGATGCAAATGTAGTAAATTCAGGCCTGTTTTTATGGGGGGGGGGGATTGGTGGCGGCATACTGGCACTGCCCAGCGGGAGACAGCCAGGCAAACACACGTCATGTCGGCTACTCCTCCTGGTCGCCATGTTTACCCAAACCTGTTTGTCCAGCTGGTCGACTGTGGCTTGGAACACCGCAAGAGCAGGGATTTCTGTTAATTAAAATCGTGATTTGTCCTCTTTTTGTGTCTTGGATCAACAAAATGATCCATTACTGTCAACATGCAAAGATAAATGCTCAGCATGCCAGGATACATGTTTGCTAATCTGAATATGTTTTGATTGAACCTATGTGAAGTTTACTCATTGAGCTGGTGGCCAAGGAGAATGCATCTTTGGGCCACTGGAGGGATTGTGTTAGGAATTTCCTGCGTTGTGTTGGAAGTGGAAATGCAAAGAAGCTTTTCTAAGTATAGGAATATTACAATTTGCACCACATATACACATTCATAGTTTTGCACCACACCCACACACACACACACACTCATTTTACTATCCTTGTGGGGATCTTGTGAAAATCCTATTTTCCTTAACCCCTAACCCCAAACCCTTAACCATAACTCCTAAACCTATTTTTTTTAATGTCCCCCAAAATGTTCCGTGTTTTATTATCCCTTGTGAGGACTTCTGGTCCTCACGAGGATAGTAAAACCAAACACACACACACACACATATGACAGTCCCTCACATTAAATCACAGAGACCAAAATAAACATGAACATAATTTTGGGTGTTATTAAACACTTCTGAGAATACATAATGGAGGTTGACGTCTTAGTGTGGGTTATAATTACAGATCTCTTGGGAAATACACCAAATTTCCACTCCTCAAAACAAATCAATGCAAAACCTGAAAGTTATTATGCATTTTGTGATGAAGGATCACTACAAATATGTGACTTTATGTAACACAAATGATAAGAACCGATAGCCTATTGCAATTGTCATTCGTAGGCCCATTTCGTTCCCATTTGAGGCCGCACTTCAATTTAAAAAGACAAACTTGTTAATGAATACCCTATATCAATGAAGTAGGCCTATTATAAAATGGGATAATCTAAGGGCATGATTTTGGTTGTTTTATTTTGTGTTCACCGAATGTTAAGTCAAAATAACATACCTGTCGGTCTTCGATTTGACATGAATGGAGACGGGTTGAACAGGAGGTAAGAATGTGTGTGTTTGTAATAAAAATGTGTTGTGCTACTTTGTCTCATCAACATTCATATAAAAATGACAACTTCTCTCAGGGGGATAATGAAAATATATCATAGTTAGGGCCCTGTGTTTCGCGTGATCATATAACATAGCAAGATGTTATCCTGCATTTTAAGCTTGATGCAGAAATGAGAAATCCGCCCAAAATGTAAGCAATTGTTTAAGGATGGTGCTGGAATATCTGACATGAAAAGAGGATAGTTTGATGACAAAGGCTATAAATACACGTTCAAATCAAGGCACGTCACATGACAGCACAAAACACAGAGCCCTAATCATAATGGTAATAGTGGCACATGGATAAAGAAATTAAACCATCTTTAGGCCAAGTCCATTATTAGCCTTTGAATTTAGAATTTAAAATTGCATATGTTTACAATATACTACTCTTAATAAAGATCCTTAATAAAGTTCTGAGGGCCGTCCAAGTATTTAAATGAATGTAATCTAAACCTGCCAACAAAAGCACCACTAGGCACCACGACATTCAGATAAGAACACTCTTTATATTGGAAAAACCAACCATGTTTTTAACTAATCTTTATTATAAAGACACGAATGTACATTTTTTATTTCATTGGAATACTGACATTGCGTGTCTAATTCACATTTTCTTCGTAAAGAACAATAGCAAAATCTTTGACCTTATAAACAAGTGCTGCAATTAAACTTCCAAAATACAACACTACAGTCCGGACAATGAACAATATTCAAGTTGGAATTAACATAACATTGAATATCAGCAAACTGAAAACAATAGCAGCATCTTAATTTCTCATTTTAAATGGTCTCTAATGGGTAGGCCTATATCAAATACATGAGCATAAAATATCATATTTTTCCATAAAACAAATTTTGTGACAAAGTTTCGCCCTCAATTGCTCGTTCTTGGGAATATTTATGGCAAATCCATAACACAGAGCTCTTGCTCCATCCTGAAAAAAAACTATTCTAACTCAAAGGGATAAACTACATACTTTGAACTTGTTGGAGGGCAGTTTTCAGAGTTCATGTGTAGAAAAATATTCCTTGATGTCCCAAAGTATGGGTAAGTGGATCCAATTCAAGCTTGTTGATTCATAAAATGGTCAAAGAAGAAGCCACCTGGACAGGCTTTTTCATCTGTGCGTTACTTGAATTTTCCAATCATTAACTTAAAAAAGGCTTGATAATTGTCTCTACTATTAGTTAACTTCTTAATGCTTTGAAGAAAATAGCTCTTCAACAAAAAAACTAAACAAAAATACTTATTTGAAAGGGGGAAAAAAAGTCACAAGACTTGGAACCGCCAAGAGGAGGCCTGGTCTTTGTAGTCCAAGCAGTCAGTGGTGTTGAAGTTGAGCTTCCATGAAGAGGCTGCGGCCGCGGCCGTTTGTTCTTTGTAATCCAGACAGTCTGAGGAGTTGAAGGCCAGGCCGGCCCCGCTGTAGGCCTGGTGGTGGTGGGGGTGGTGATGGTGGTGGTGCCCTGAGGTCTGCCCTATATGGTGGTGCGGGTGGCCAGACATGGAGGAGCCCGTCATGGGGCTGAGCTGGTGCGGATGGTGGGGGTGGTGGTGAGAGTGCATGGGGGCCAGGTACGAGCTGCATTCCACCCCTCCGAAGTAGGAGCCCGTTGACGCCGGGGCGGGGTAGCCCTGCCCATAGGACGCCGCTGTCTGGCTGTAGGACACCGGGTAGGAGGACGTGCCTCCAGTACCTGACACAGACCTCTGCATGCAGGAGGCACTGGTTGGGGGGGCGGGGTCGGGGACAGGGGGTGGTGCGGGGGCCGGGGAGATGGGCGCAGGGCTCCAGATAGAGGACACTGGGGCAGTGACGGAGGTAGAAGTGCTGCTCAGGCCTTGGCCTCCATGGCCGGAGGGATGAGAGCCACCGGACGAGGCAGAGGAAGAGGAAGAGGAGCCGGTGCTGGACACTGCCGGAGGGGTGAACTGACCACTGCTCTCTGAGCCTGTGCTCTCCCTGGTTGGAGAGGACTTCTTCTTGGCAGGCCGGACTTTAGCATTGTTTCCACTCTGGGCCTGCTGACGGCACTTGGCTCTCCTGTTCTTGAACCATACCTGCACAACAAGAGGCAAATGGTCAACTTTAAAATGCTGTCTGTCATCCGGCCAAACACATTTGCAAAACATTGATTGAGTAAGCAGTTGTCAAACTGGTCATGCCAACTTGCGACAAACTGAATAACTATTTCCATTTGATAATATTGAATGCTTTGTAATTTGTACAATTAGGTCAACAAAACAACATTATTCTTTATTCACTGATTCTCCTATCCCATTTTAGGCATTGCAAACACTTGGGAATGGCATGAAACTGTTGTGCAGTCAGTGTTTGACTTGCAGGCTACCTCTGCACAGGCTTGGCTGCCTACCCTGCATACCGTGCACATTTCTCTGCTAAATCAGTGAAACTCTAGAGGAAGCTGCCATAATTGCAGTAAGCCTGTGAGAGGGGTACAAAAGCTGGTTACATAAAGGCTCTCACACCCATTTCAAAAGGGGGCTCATCAATTCTTAAGACGGCCCTTATGTGAGAGCTGCACATAAATGATATTTTAAAACATGGAATTGTATGTATTTGTTGAACTATCATAACCAGTTATGATAACAGATGATGCATATTGTTTATTCGTGTCTTATACAATTGCAGCTAAGAGCTGAATTGCAGTGTAGGCTACTTAACATTTAGCCCACATAAATACTCAACTGTGTTGAAACTCATTAAAATCCTAAATAAAAGGTAAAGTATTGATTGAAAGGTGCAGTAATAGGCCCTGTCCGGATCGTTGCAGTTTTGCACTGCAAGTTCAGAAAGTTCCCACAAATGGCCCACAAGTTCACACAAACAAGTGTAGACAGTAGTAACTAAATAATTGGAATTCTGTACAAACTTGGACTCTAGACTCAGGCAAATTGATTTTCAGTGCGACTTCTTCCCGCATGAAAATGTCTGGGTAGCGCGTCTTGCCGAAAAGGGACTCCAGAATGTCCAGCTGAGTGCGAGTAAAAGTTGTCCTCTCTCTCCGCTGTTTCCTCGGATGCGCTGAAATGGAATAGAAACCTGTCAATGGAAACTCTTCGAAGCCATTTCGATCTGATAATAAAACGAAATGAAAAAAACATTGTTCACCAAAACAAACGAGGTTCAATATAAGTATTCAAAGCTTCCATCTCATATATTTCAGAAATAGCTTCAAAGTTAAGTGTTTCTTCAAAACGAAATAACTTGTGAATGTTATATATATATATATATAACAGGTTTAAATCAGACAATATTCTGCACTACAATAGGCCTTCACTGTAATCACACTAGGTCTAACAGTTACTTAGTCACGTAACATGTGGAAACGGAAAATAGTGCGAAGGGATGAATCTTGTTATTAAATCATACCATCCTATAAATTGACACCAACTTGTGTTTAATTATGCGTTTTCGTGCATTTGGAAGTGTGATAATGCACATGGAATGTTTTGCCGGAGAGCCGTGTGTGCTACCCGTTCCTATATTTTTCTATATTGAGCAAGAGACAACTATCCAATATAACGTCACAGGTGATTCGGATTTGGCACAGTTAATGTGAAGTGTTTGGGGGGCGTTTTACCTGGATACCCCACTGATGGGTGCAGTAGGTCCATGGCCGTACCGCTGAGCCCCATTCCGTTCATGCCGTACGGGGCCTGTTTGAGGTATGACATCATGCTAGAAACGGAAACGGGGAAACCAAAGTCCGTGCGGAAATGTTCGTTTCCCCCGATGTTGCAGTCCCTTGATGAAATCCTGCAATGGAAAACGCATTGTGAGTAGAATGTGAAAATATATATTTCTGTTGGTTACTCATTTATATTTAGTAGCCTACAAAGAGCAAATCAGCAAACTACATTTGATTTTAATAATTAAAATGGCCCTATATTCAAATTATGGTTAATTCAATTGGAACTAACCTGAGACAATATCAAAGCCAAATTATATTTCCAATTTCAAAACGTTGCTAAATTCCAGTAGCCTATATGACTTTTTGATTGAGACTTCCAACTTTCACCCGAGTCGTATCAAAAGGGAATCAAAAAGCCGATTCCCTCTCCAAAAATACAAAGATTAGCCGTTTACAAAGGTTTCAAACAAAGTATGACATGACGCGTTAACGTGGCTAAACGATATCCAATTATAAACTCAGGTTGCAGTCATCCATCACTACAGTAAAGAAATAATTACGGATGAAATCTGTCGCCAGTCGTGTATTAATTCCATTTGACGCATGACTCCTTATGGCCAACCTCTAAACCCTTGTTTTGATAAATGCATCCACTGTTAAAAACATTACATTCGCGATTACGCACATTTTTGGTGCATAGAGAGGCCTGCGAGATAAGATTAATGACTTTGATCAATAAAATAAAGCGTGCATTTGGACCCAGATAACAGCCTGCATAAATTATAGATGCACGCATAAACTACACATACACTGCCTTATAATCCATTTCACTGTTAATGTAAGCCATTTTATGACATAATCAGCACAACTCTAGACTATTTCCTACGTAGTTTGTTTAGGCCTATAGGCTATACAGGGCCGACATGCTACGCCTGCGTAAAATAACAAATTGTCCAAAGTTTCATGTTGAAATGAAAATGGTTGTCAAATTATTGCATGCCATTATATTTGACAAATAAATATTCTAGGCCTATATAATATCCACATCTTCTGGGGTGTGTTCTACACAACTGCCTAATGGAACATTATGTTTCAGCAGAGACCAGATGTCACATATTACATATTATCAAATGGCTTGTTTTTTGTAACTTAGATTTTTTTAAATGTTTAAATACATTAAATAACACTAATGCATTTTAATCGTGGTTATCATTGTTATTACATGGTTATACCCTGCTAATAAGATGTGTATCCGATTGAAATTTAAATTGAAATATGCAAATCTAGATTTCAAATCAAAGAAACAGACGTGATGGCATATATGATATCATATGTAGATGCGTTTCAGTAATTGGACGGGGTGCTTTAATGTAACGGTTGAAACAAATAGGTTTGTTTTTTTAACTTCATTGACTGGCTACAATGTATTTGGCCTCTAAATAGACCTACTTGGGTCCATGCTGTGGACACGGACCAGCTGATGGATTTGTATTGAGGCGTAAATACTTCACTGTATTTCCATAACCGCAGGAAGGAGTTTAAGCAAATGTAAATGCCGAAAAACTCTGTGCAAATGAACTCTATTGCGATTCAGATGAGAGCCCCAGGGACACCATTATAAGAAAAGGTCTTATGCGCAAAATTAATTAACAACACCTCAAAGATATACATTCCATGTGTCTTGTCAGGCCTCCGAGTTTTTCCATTCAAATAATAAGTGCACAACCAACCCAGAAGTAGCATTTAGGATATTAATTTACTATAAAAACTGAATTTCCAATGGGGAGTTTACTGTCACGTAATTCTTGATAGCTTCCCCTGACGAGCGTAATTGTTTACAACGACCATTTACAATGACCATTTTCAATGAGCGCACAACAGTTTCCACCGCAAGTTGCACCTAAATACAAACTTCGTAGTCTTATCAAATACAAATACATCGTTTATAAAATAATAGGAATAGATTACAGTAACCCCAATAGTATAAATAATTCAATCAAAATGACGAATAACAACCCAGAAGGAAGTAGCCTAAACGGACTACATAGGCCTATATAAGACAACGAAAACTTTGCATTTACCACTCACCTTGCGTTTGGGATCCTGTTTTCTTATTTGCTTTATTTGTAGTCAAACCAAGAAGATACCGTACATCAAGAATATCCACATGGAGGAAATGTTCTTGAAAGCGAGACAAACATAAGAAGCTGCGCACACAAATGGATGAGAAATACGCAAACTGTAAATAAGGAGTTTACATCAACCAACGCAGTTTTCCAATTTGAACCCCAGTTGTGTGTTTCAGAGGAAAATGTCACAATTGGAAAAAATATTATAAAAATCAAATCAATCGCATTATCTTGTGCGTCTTGCACTGTGGTAAGGTGATTGCCAATGTTGACCGATGGAGATTGATCACCTTCTGCCTACCCTGCCCTTCTATGAACGTAAAACACATGCAGAACGGCCCACCTCGTCCAATCCAAGCGCCCGTGCGCCCTTACAGGCGACAGAGGTAACCAGTCAATTGCGAGGATTGCAAGAAAACCCCTCCCCTTCAAATCCTTAAATAAATCTATACCACGTGAGAGCCCACAATTGGAAAAAGTTATACTTAATTTTTTTTAAAGCATTACATTGAATGCTGTACTTAGGTGTAGGCCTACGTTGTTCTTAATTTCATTTGCATCTAGTAGATTTAGCGTTTGCATAAAAACAAAATATGTAGGCTACCGTAAAAGGTCCATTTAAGCAGGTCTCAATGTTTATTTCGCTCATGAAACGTACTAACTCTTGAGAGAATCTTTAAACGCGTGAATGAACAATTTTCTCATCAAAAGCGATGACGTAAAGTGGGTTGGGAACTAGGCCTACATGAAAAAATGGCAACTAAGAAAATAAATTAGATTACCTAAAACAAAATGTAATGCCTTAAAACCGAATATAGCTTTAGTGTAACCTATGTGATTGATTCAAATAACAAGGAAACTGCTTGCCCTCGGTAGTAATGCATTTTTGGACCCTGTGTGGGTCTTCAGAGAAAATCACCTTTCAACGTTGTCATTTTGCCTGTAATTGTTTGTGAACAACACCATCGTTTATACAAATTTGAGATTTTTTTTTCCATAGCAGCGGAATACTTTCCAAACGTGGTAAAGAGGCTCTGATTTAACCGTGTAATATATTTTCATGAATATTAATGAATGACATAATCCTCACTTGGATTTCCATTTCAGAATAATAGTGCAGTTCATCCAAACGAGGCTCTCCTCTCAAATAAAGTTTTATATGAATTAAACTGGAGGTGGAATCGACCATCTATCTATATCCTATAACTTAAAATAAAAACATAAAAAAACATTTTCCAATAGATAAATGTGCATAAAGAATGGAAAATACAAATTATATTTATATTCGGGATTAATTGTTGAGACCGTCCATGAGGCGTCTGTCTCCACTGCTACCGCCTCGGCTGGTGCTTTGTCGAGCTCATATTAAAATAAACTCTAATTGTAGCCGGAGCTGCAATAATCAATCACGAGCAAATAATCAAAAGACTGTCAAGAACATTAGTTAACTAAATGTGATATCAAACGAAGGCATTTTAACATCCTCATTGGATCTTTAGAATGGCCTAATCGTAACAACGACGTAACAACGCTAAAATAATAGCCGTTAATGGTTGGAGGCAAATCATGAGCGTTTCGAATGACAACAGGTTTGCACTTTACACTTTACATTTATTCACACAAATTATGGGTGCCATTTTATATGGTAGGCTTAGGCTATGAACGAAATAAGGCTAATATTAGTAATTCAAGGTAAATTCCAATAGGCAAGTCAATTAAGTTTTTGTCAGGGCCAAACAGGCCCAATGCATATTACAATGGCCAGGGAAAAATATAAAATGCGATATTTATTGGCTAATCTTACACGTTTGCTCCAACTATTGTATGACTCAAGCGTCCAACATATAGGCCTAGACCTGTCAAAGCCAATGTGATCGATCACACACAAGTATCAAGATATCAAATAGCAAAATCCCATTGTGAAAAGAGTATTGGACCTAATCCCAAATTGCAGTAGAATTTTCTTAATGCTAAGCCCGTAAAACCAGGGATCAGGGCAACTCAAGGGGTGGGGGTGTAGGTTTGTCTCTTTAGCTGGCAGGATTGGAGAAGGTCGCGTATGTTGTCGGTGCTTATTAAAACGATGATGCATAAAATCCCCCAAGTTGTCAGAAAGCATGGGCACGCGGAGTCGGTATTCTCTCCCTCTGCCTTTTGTAAGAAAAACATGTGGCTGTGGAACTGGCTTTGCAAAATCCACCCATGATCAACACCTGCATGCGCGGTAATAGCAACAGATCTCAAAGCTTGCACATCTGCAATACATAGGGGGGCAATCCGTTCTCCCAGAAAGATACCTATGGCGTGTATGCTACAGCTATAGCACTACGCAAGGAGACCAGCACCTAATTATGCAGTTTTTAAACTCAAAAATACTTTATCTATGGGTTTATAGTCGGTGTCAAGGATTGAGTGGCTGTTTTTTGTTTGTTTTTTTGGATACACGCGTAAAAGTGAAGCATTACGCAATGGTGGAAATACACAGAGGTAAGGTGCTCACCTTAATGCGGAACTCTGGTTGGAGACAGTCATCAAATGATCATGGAATTTTAGTTTTGAGGCTCAATGTTGTATTTTAAAGATTTCCATAACAGCAGGTTTAACTGCACATTGCGAAATAATGATGAACATTGTTTTCAATAAATAACATAGTCCTATCTATGCCATTAATAACGAAATGGCCTATAGGAAAGTTTTAAATAGGCTATATTTTTTCAAAAGTATTTGAAACATTCTTTCACCGAGGTGTAGCCTATAGGCTACTACTGTAAAAACGTTCAATTGAGATATTTCCACTACATTAGTCAATGGAGTATAGGTCTACTACAATGAAAACTCCCATGCAGATTAAATGACTATATTATTGATGTACGTGGAGCCGTGCCATTTCTTTGACGGAGCTGAAACTGAATGAGATCCGACCACAGAAGTCAAAACGTCTATTCGAATAACAATATGCACATGATAATACGTATGAGTAAGACTGGTGCTATTGCATTCCGTTCCATCCACACATTATTATAGATGAACTTGTGTTGTGAAATAGTAACCCATATGAATAATCTTCTGATTAAAACCATAAAATTCGAATCGTGAAATTCAAAATCTCGGCTCTATTTACAGAATTAGTGGAAATAAATCCAGAACATGTAAACACTTAAAACATTTGATGCAAAACATCACAGGGAAAATGAATCAATGTTGGAATCCTAATCATTCAGAATGCATAAAACATTCCCATATCAGTTTAGCTTCAAATGCATAGAAATATCAAACTAAACTGTATGATTTTTTAAATATAAAAATGATGACTGCATTGTTATTAGCCTAGACTGCTCCTCTAAATTGTAGGCCTATACCATAAGTGAAAGTGGGTCATTAACTCCCATACTTATTACTATTGCAATAACATGCCAAATTATTAAACCACATGAAATAAACAAAACAAAATCTTGTTTACAGTAAAGTCCATATCTATGGCAAATGCACTACAAAATCATTATCGAAGGTGCTCAGGAGACTTGAAAACATCTTTGTGATGCATTCTTTTGTTAGTTTTAATCTCTCTTTTCATCAACTGACTTTTTTTGACTAATAGATCATTGTTGCATCCTTTCCATTAACCATCTTACATGATTTATTATCAATCACAAGAAACAGACCTATTAGGCTATGCAATAGCTCCACAAGTGCTTAGAGATCACATGACCAACAGGGTGAGTGAGTGCGATGTGTTGTGAGACTCTGCTGCTTGATACTGTGCCGTAATGTAAACACGTGGGATAGGGATGTACTGTACTGTTTCATACAGAGCTAGTTTCCCAGTCTGAAATATCACCTGGTGTTCTCCTCACAATGGAGGCACGAGCATCATGTAGTCCTAGGCACGCCAGCCTTCAACAGGGCACTGGGAGGTCAGATGGGTTGACAGGTAGCTAGCCTACTCACTGTCCCTGCAAATAACTGCTAGCCTACAACCAAAGGTAACCGTAGCCTAGCATATGCATTCCAAAATGGTGATCATTTTGCTTCAAACTGACAAGTAAAGGAATGATCCCATGAAAATAATTGATGAGATGTAGAGGCTTGAAAGGTAGTTGACGTACAGTTTTCCCATACAGTAGGTGGTTGATTTAAAAAAAGAATGGTTCTCCTGTAATGTAATCTGAATAACACAGCCAGAAGGATAGCAATTTTGAGGACCATGCACTTATCACGCAAGGCCTGTCTTCTGTCCTGGCACTCAGTTTCTCTTTGTCCCACACTGGCACTTAATGGGGGAGTCAAGGGTAGTCACTTAGCCAGGGTGCCCAGCACTTTCTGCATTCAACAACACTGTATCATTACCTAGCCTAACCTAAAGGAGAATGACCAAAACTCAACAGCCTGGCACTCAGCTGCCATAGACTAAAACATGAGACAGAGGCTCCATGCACCTAATCTTTTTAAGAGATAGACAAATTTGATATTTGTGAGTGAAGTGAACAATTTCTTAATTTTCTTTCTGCGCACAAATGGACAAGTGGGGCATGACGTCCCTGACATGAGACACAGAACTTACATTTAAATGTAAGTCTTGAAGACACCATTACTAAAGTTGGTGTTGGTGAAACCGTTAGTGCTTTAATAAAGAATTTGACAAGACCCAAGTATTGAGAGTGCAACGTGTCATACCTATTTTTAACATCTCTTAAAATGGACTTCATATATTGAACATCAAAACATTATGCAATTTATCATCTTAAAAAATTGACGTTCACTTTATTTTCATAGGCCCTCTTTGTGGTATTGGCATGGCGTCAATTTCCGAATTGACTGTCAAGTGAGTGCAAATATTAGGCTACATTGTAACTTACATTTTTTGACAGCTCACATGACTAAACAGGAACAAGAAAGGAAGTTATAATGTGTCAAGAACATAGCAGTGAAAAACAGTCATACATGTACAATGAGAGAGGCAGAAAAGGAAGAGTGAAAGAGAGAGAGAGAGGGTGGAGCAGAGGGAGAGAGAGCAAAGAGAGATAGCAGAGATACAGAGAGAGAGAGAGAGCAGAACTAGAGAGAGGTAGAGAGCAGAGAGAGGTAGAGAGCAGAGGGGAGCATGTAGCTGTCTGTCACAGGATCGGGCCTTCCCGCCCCTCTCATTAGGAAGGTAAACAATGAGGAGAAATGATGAGAGACATGGCAGAACAAATGAGGACCAGGAGGGAGAAATCAGACACCGGCTTAAAGATCCCACAGTCACCCAACCAACCCAAACCACCATACATACACCCCCATCGCAATCCCCCCAAAAACAGAGTGAGTGAGGGGATGAGGGGGAGGGACCCTGAGCAAAGAGTAGGGCAACTTTCAATCCTTTTAGGATTAGTCTCTCTCTCTCTTCCCCCCTCCCTCCCTCCCTCTCTTTCTCTCCCTCACTCTGTTCCTCCTCTCTTTCACTCTACTGCCCCCGGGCAATCACGTTAAAACTTGCATGGCCAGTGCTCATTCAGATATCCCTAACAATGCGCACCAGTGGTAACCATGTGAGCGTTGGCAAGCCACACAAGAATGCACAGGTTCAGTTCCCCGTGACCCTCCCTATGCACAGAAAAAAAAGGAGGAAAATATACTGAAGGCGACACTGCATTTCTCAGCAGCTTGAGGGAAGAGAGACTTATTTACCAAACCTAAAATGACTCATTTTAAGCCAATCATAATGGTTTTTGGAATCAAACTTGTATTCAGTGCTTTTACTTTTTGCCGGAGATAGCTTAAATAATTGGGGAAGCAAGGTAATCAACTTATGACGCAACACTGGCAAGGGTGGAGTTTCCCATGGTAACAAATTACCTGTAGAATTCTATTATCCCTTACCAGCCCAATCTAGTTCTATTATTTTCTGGTCATTCAAATGCCATTAGGATGGCCTACTTTTTAGATGAGGTGGATTTGCCTCATCGATGTACAATGAGTTGCTGAAAAAGGATTCACTTTCAACCACAGGGTTACCTGGTTAACAAAGGGAGGGAGGGAGGGAGGGAGGGAGGGAGGGAGGGAGGGAGGGAGGGAGGGAGGGAGGGAGGGAGGGAGGGAGGGAGGGAGGGAGGGAGGGAGGGAGGGAGGGAGGGAAGGAGAGGCAGTTGTTACATTAACATTTGACATTTGTGAGGGTGAAAGTGCCTTCACATTAGGCAAAGCAGAGAGATGAGCTATGCAACACAAGATTATTTCCAAATATTGAAAATAGCTACAAAAGTGCAATTGGAGCACAGGAGCAAATCACAACTTCCTACAACATATACTAACACTATTTTTTCTCTACCCAGAGTGCAGCAGGAGGGAAGGGAATTGCCATCCAGCCTTATCTCCAGTTCCAGTCAACTAGAGGCCCTGAAAGAGTTTGCACCATCATCAGAGCTGGCCATTTGATAGGATTCTGGCACTGCACCTAATCAATCTATGGCATAGAGCTGCCAGAAGACCTGTAACAAAGCTCAAAGAGCCTCACAAATGGCCTAGTGCACGGGATAATCCCCTGCACAGGATTACATATTGATTTTGAATGTATAAAAAAATACAACTTATCATACAAAACCTGAGACGCAGTACAAAAGTAGGCAGTAGTCTGTGCATGAATCCCCCTTTAAGAGCAGGAGCGTCAACTTTCAAATACGGAGACCCCGAGCATGAACCAAAACCTTTAAAAATGGCGAGCGAAATCAAAGGCCAGGGGTGAGGTGTGGTAGCAGCGCCTTGTTGCAGGGAATCACTACAACTCCACCTTGCATTTCAAATAAAATAAAATAAGATTTTACTTGTCAAAAGGGCAGAATACAACAGGTGTAGACCTTACAGTGAAATGTTTACTTACAAGCCGTTAACCAATAATGCAGTTTTAAGAAAATACCCCCCCCCCCCTCAAAAAGTAAACGATAAGAATACAAATGATTAAAGAGCAGCAGTAAATAATAATAGCGCGGCTATATACAGGGGGTGCCGGTACAGAGTCAATGCGCGGGGGCACAGGTGTCGAGGTAATTGAGGTAATATGTACATAGAATTATGAATTATAAAAGTGACTGTGCATAGATAATAACAGAGAGTAGCAGCAGCATATACGACCGGGTAGCCATTTGATTAGCTGTTCAGGAGTCTTATGGATTGGGGGAAGAAGCTGTTTAGAAGCTTCTTGGACCTAGACTTGGCTCTCCGGGACCACTTGCCGTGCGGTAGCAGAGAGAACAGTCTATGACTAGGGTGGCTGGAGTCTTTGACAATTTTTAGGGCCTTCCTCTGACACCGCCTGGTGTAGAGGTCTTGGATGGCAGAAAGCTTGGCCCCAGTGATGTACTGGGCAGTACGCACTACCCTCTAGCGACTTGTGGTCGGAGGTTGAGCAGTTGCCATCCAAGGCAGTGATGCAACCCGTCAGGATGCTCTCAATGGTGCAGCTGTAGGTTTTGCCGTGCCCTCTTCACGGCTGTCTTGGTGTGCCTGTACCATGTTAGTTTGTTGGTGATGTGGACGCCAAGGAACTTGAAGCTCTCAATCTGCTCCACTACAGCTCCGTTGATGAGAATGGGGGCATGCTAGGTGCTCCTTTTCCTGTAGTCCACAATAATCTCCTTTGTCTTGATCACGTTGAGGGAGGGGTTGTTGTCCTTGCACCACACGGTCAGGTCTCTGACCTCCCTATAGGCTGTCTCACTGTTGTGTCATCAGCAAACGTAATGATGGTGTTGGAGTTGTGCCTGGCCGTGCAGTCATGAGTAAACAGGGAGTATAGGAGGGGACTGAGCACGCACCCCTGAGGGTCCCCCGTGTTGAGGATCAGCGTGGCGGATGTGTTGTTACCTACCCTTACCACCTGGGGGCGGCCCGTCAGAAAGTCCAGGATCCAGTTGCAGAGGGAGGTGTTTAATCCCAGGTCCTTAGCTTTGTGATGAGCTTTGAGGGAACTATGGTGGTGAACGCTGAGCTGTAGTCAATGAATAGCATTCTCACATAGGTGTTCCTTTTGTCCAGGTGGGAAAGGGCAGAGAGGAGTGCAATAGAGATAGCATCATCTGTGGATCTGTTGGTGCAGTATGCAAATTGGAGTGGGTCTTGGGTTTCTGGGGTAATTGTGTTGATGTGAGTCATGACCAGCCTTTCAAAGCATTTCATGGCTACAGAAGTGAGTGCTACGGGTCAGTAGTCATTCAAGCAGGTTACCTTAGTGTTCTTGGGCACAAGAACTATGGTAGTCTGCTTGAAACATGTTGGTATTAAAGACCCAGACAGGGAGAGGTTGAAAATGTCAGTGAAGACACTTACCAGTTGGTCAGCGCATGGTCGAAGTACACGTCCTCAAATACGTCTGGCTCAGAAGCCTTGTGAATGTTGACCTGTTTAAAGGTCTTACTCACATCGGCTGCGGATCACACAGTCGTCCGGAACAGCTGATGCTGTCATGCATGTTTCAGTGTTACTTGCCTCAAAGCGAGCATAGAAGTTATTTAGCTCATCTGGAAGGCTTGTGTCACTGGGCAGCACTCGGCTGTGCTTCCCTTTGTAGTCTGTATTAGTTTGCAAGCCCTGCCACATCCGACGAGCGTCAGAGCCGGAGTAGTACGATTCGATCTTAGTCCTGTATTGATGCTTTGCCTGTTTGATTGTTCGTCGGTGGGCATAGCGGGATTTCTTATAAGCTTCCAGGTTAGAGTCCCGCTCCTTGAAAGCGGCAGCTCTACCCTTTAGCTCAGTGCGAATGTTACCTGTAATCCATGGCTTCTGGTTTGGGTATGTATGTACAGTCACTGTACGTACATCAGTGACTGATATGGTGTGTACTCCTCAATGCCATCGGAATAATTCCGGAACATATTCCAGTCTCTGTTAGCAAAACAGTCCTGTAGTTTAGCATCTGCTTCATCTGACCACTTTTTTATAGACCGAGTCACTGGTGCTTCCTTCTTTTATTTATGCTTGTAAGCAGGAATCAGGAGGATAGAGTTATGGTCAGATTTGCCAAATGGAGGGCGAGGGAGAGCTTTGTACGCGTCTCTTTGTGTGGAGTAAAGGTGGTCTAGAATTTTTTTTATCTCGTTGCACATTTAACATACTGATAGAAATGAGGTCAAACTGATTTAAGTCCCTGAATTAAAGTTCCCGGCCACTAGGAGCACCGCCTCTGGATAAGCATTTTCCTGTTTGCTTATGGCGGATTACAGCTCATTGAGTGCGGTTTTAGCGACAGCATCGGTCTGTGGTGGTATGTAGATAGCTACAAGAAATACAGATGAAAACTCTCTTGGCAAATAGAGTGGTCTACAGCTTATCGTGAAAAAAACCTTGAGACTTCCGAAGATATCGTGCACCAGTTATTGTTTACAAATATGCATAGGACCCCACCCCGTGTCTTACCAGAGGCTGCTGTTCTGTCCTGCCGATAGAGTGTATAACCCGCCAGTTATATGTTCTTAATGTCACCGTTCAGCCACGACTATGTGAAACATAAGATATTACAGTTTTTCATGTCCTGTTGGTAGGATATACGTGCTTTCAGTTAGTCACATTTATTTTCCAGCGACTGAATGTTAGCTGGCAGGATGGAAGGCAAGGGCAGATTAGCCACTCGTCGCCTGGTCCTCACAAGGCACCCTGATCTCCTTCCGCGAAACCTCTGTTTCCAGTGAATCACGGGGGATCTGGGCCTGTTAGGGTGTCTGTAGTAGTATATCCCTCCCATCTGACTCATTGAAGAAGAACTCTTCATCCAATTTGAGGTGAATAATCCCAGTTCTGATGTCCAGAAGCTCTTTTCGATCATAAGAGATGGTAGCAGCAACATTATGTACAAAACAAGTTACGAACGACATGAAAAAAGAAAAAAAAATTGCATGGTTGGTTAAGAGCCGATAAAACGGCAGCCCTCCCCTCCGGAGCCATTTTGAGGTCAATATGGTGGTTACACATATTACTCAAATGAAAACTTGCATACTTGCTACGTCTCAGCCGCTACATCTGGAGGTAGTGTACGACCCTAGACAGACAGTTGCCTCCCTTGAAGCAGGGCAGTGTAAAACAGTATTGTCTTGTTGAGCATACAGTATGAATGGTATTAGCAGAGCAATGTTTTTGAAACGGCTGAAATGTGCAGACATTTTCATAATATTTAAGTTTTGAGTTTTTACCTGAAACTGTTGCAGTAGCTGCCGGCTGCACTGAGCCACGTAAAACTATGGAAGCTCATCCTCACCACCAAAAACATGTCAAATGTACAAATACGATTCGTTTTTCCCTTAATTTGTAACATTGAGGGATGATTTTAGAGGTAGCACCATAGGTCCCTGAGTAGTTGAGGGTGTGGGGGGGGAATTGTTTTCCTGGGGCTCAGAGTTTTTCCAAATCTGGTAGTAGGCTAACCTAACCAACTCTGAACCCTAGTTGTAGTGTATGACATTGTAATAAATCAGCAGGAAAAATGTTTATGGACTTTATATGGGCTATGGTGGGACCAGATAGCTCTTCTAAACATATGGTTAAAAGAAATTCCAGGAAAAACTCCTGGCCCTAGGGAGGATGAAAACATTAAAACCCTTCACACAGACAAAGAGAACAACTGTGATTGGCCAAAAACGAATAAAAAACAAACAGGGCTGAGTTTGCTGTATGATAAATTCCAGTCAATCATTTTGGATTAAAAAGGCCAAGGTAGCCTAGCCACCGGAAGTGTGAATATACGAATATAATATAAACCAAATTTGATCACATTCACATTTTATCAGAACACAAATAAATGGGCCTATTTGAGGCTCTAAGTACATAGCTTAAGCTATTAAAAACATGACGCTATGCTCCCCTTGGCCCAGATAGGATCAGAGCGCACAGGCTTCTCTTAGCTACCTGCAGCTGTGGTTGTTATCAGTAGGCTACAGTTGATCAGACTGAAGCACAGACTAATTGTGCACGTTGACAAATCATAAGGGAAATTGTATTACATTTTTTTGGGTGGCGGTTATGGGCTTCCATATAAAACAGCTTGTTGGGGTGAATTCACATACACCCACGTTTTCAGTCGCAATTTGCTTTCAACACATGTAATGATTTGCATGATAATGATAAAAATGAAGTCTGGTCTTTTATAACGGTGTAAGGTAGGCCTACTGTACTTTTATATTTGTATTTGATGTTTCATCGTAAATTCTTGTTTGGCTAACGTAACTTGATGAAGACATGCTGTTATAGCAATTCTGTGCTTTGGTCTTGAAGCTAAAATGCAATGAGTGTAGCCTACAGACGTAGAAAATAACCCTTTAATTGTTTGCACATACATGCTAGTGAATTGTTGCATTATTCCATAGTGTAATGTTTTAGAAGAAAAGTTTGTCATTTTTGAATAGTTTGTGCTTACTGGCTAGTGGCTACGGTGATGTTTACGATCAATTTGAGCTGCGGACCAAGAATGTCGCTTTGCCAGCCACAACGTAAGGTAAGGATGTAATGTGACTCAGACTCTCCTTCATATCTCGTAGTGAGAATAGTAGCCTAAGTAGTATGTTAATGACTTTATTTGACAAACTTTCGACACCTCAGTGTTTGTTTGCTGTCACCTTGCGGAGTCAGTCTCACCTTCGCCTCCCTTCGACTACGCTAACGTTTGTCAGGCTGACAGCTAGCCATCAGTCCCAACAGGGGGGTCTCACACACACACACACACACACACACACACACACACACACACAATGCGGCGGCTCTGACAGGAGCAGCACTGAGTAGCCAAGAAAAGCTATTCAGAGGATAGATAGATCTAGAACCTTAGGTCCTTGATAGGAGCGCAGAACAAAATACAGCTGTTCCCCTTCCATCAATAATCCTCACTTAATAATCAGGAGATTAACTGATATCAGGTGTGCAGATGACTGTCGGCGGAATAATAAACAAGCACGCCGAAAGACGGCAGAAAGAGAAAAAAAACACAAGAGAGAGCGCAGAGTCCCTTAAACCAAGCCCCCCCCCCCCCCCCCAAACTAATTACAATTGATTTCTTATGGATCGGGTACCTTATCAGGTGCGAGAGGGAATTACCATGGCGAGCCAAAGGGTTGTGGTGGGTCGCCGTCGAATGGCAAAATCAATCTGCGTTGAGTGACTGACTGTACCCGTCTCCCTAATGCAGGGAGAGAATGTAAAATGTACACAAGCGACGTTGATTCAACGTAAAAGGGATATAACACAAATCGCAGATGTTATAAAAAAAGATGGAGAAAATCCCAAGTTACTTTCTTACAAATAGATAAATATGTAGTCTAAGAGCTACACATTATCAACAAAGACTGGAGTCTAACCCAGATGCTTTTGTTGTAATTATCATTAACTAAATTTACCACTGTATGATGACATGATACAAAGTCAGCAATAATGATATTACAGGCACAGCATTCTTTAAGAAATCCCCCAGAAACATTGACTCTCCACCTCAGTGTTGAAACTGGCTTCAGTTCAGCATCTCCACTACAAGCTCTTTTCTCCCTGGGCAACATGGGAAAAGTTCATCAATATGTTAATTACTTAATCTTTAAACACTTAAAGAAACCATTAATAAACATTGATTTGAACACTTGCCACCAGTGTCTCGCATTAATCCACTGCAAATAGCTGATACACAAACTGCAATGGAGGGCAATTTGGGTAGGGATTACCAATAGTAATAGATGAGAGGAGAAATTGATCACACTTTCTCTTAACAGGGAAGAGAACACAGCTAGTTGAACCACTTTGCATGATGACTCTGCCTTTTTTGTTGTGGAACTGGAATGCACTTTGATTGATTTTGTAACTGCTTTTCTATACCAAGGGGAAAATATCAGAAAATATTCATGTCTACTGACTTATTCCACATTTTGTTGTGTTAGAGTCTGAATTCAAAATTGATTGAATATATTTTTTTCCTCACCCATCTACACACAATAACATATAATGACAAAGTGAAAACATGTTTTAGATTTTATTGAAAATGTATTGAAAATGAAATACAGAAATATCTCATTTACATAAGTATTCACACCCCTGAGTCAATACTTTGTAGATGCACATTTGGCGGCGATTACAGCTTTGAGTCGTCTGTATCAGCTTTGCACATCTGAATTTGGGAATTTTCTCCCAAATTCCTTACAGATTTTCTCAAGCTCTGTTACGTTAGATGGGGAGTGGCGGTGAACAGCAATCTTCAAGTTTTTCCATAGATTTTTCAATGGGATTCAAGTCTGGGCTTTAGCTGGGCCACTCAACGACTTTCACATTCTTGTTCTGAAGTCATTCCAGCGTTTCTTTGGATGTATGCTTGGGGTCATTGTCCTGTTGGAAAGTAAATATTTGACCCAGTCTAAGGTCATTTGCACTTTGAAACAGGTTCACATCAAGGATTAGCCTGTATTTATCCCCCTTCATTGTTCCCTCTATCCCTACCAGTCTCCCAGTCCCGGCTGCTGAAAAGCATCCCCATAGCATGATGCTGCCACCACCATACTTCACGGTAGGGATGGTGTTAAATGGCCGATGTGCCTTGTTTTCTCCAGACATAGCTCTTTGCATTCTGGCCAAAGAGTTACATTTTTGTCTCATCAGACCACAGACTCTTTTGCGTTATGATCTGTCTTTCACATGCCTTTTTGCAAACTCCATGCATGCCGTCATGTTCTTTTTTCTCAGGAGTGGCTTCTGTCTGGCCACTATCCCAAAATGCCCAGATTGGTCAAGTGCTGTAGAGATGGTTATCCTTCTGGCAGCTTTTTCCATCTCAGCCAAAGAACTCTGTAGTTATGTCAGAGTGGTCATTGGGTTCTTGATCACCTCTCTGATCAAGATCCTTGCCCTGTTGCTCAGTTTGGTTGGATGGCTAGCTTTAGGATGAGTCTGGGTAATTCTGTATTTTTTACATTTCCCAATGGTGAAGACCACCAGGTTCTTGGAAAATTTCAACACTCTAGACATGTTTTGAAACCCTTCCCCAGATATATGCCTCATATCTAGGGACACCTCCATCAACTTCATGGTATAGTTTTTGCACCGTCAACTGTGGGACCTCATAGAGACAGGTGTCTTTCTTTCAAAATCATTGAATTGGCCACAGGTAGACTCCAATCAAGTTGTAGTGACGTCTCAAGGATGATTAAAGGAAATTAGTTGCACCTGAGCTCAATTTGGACTGTCATAGCATGAATACTTTCAGTATGCGTGGGCAACAATCATAGTTGATAATTACAATATACAGTGCCTTCAGAAAGTATTCATACCTCTTGAAGTATTCCACATGTTGTTGTGTTACAGCTTGAATTCAAAATGGATTCAATCATTTTTTTCCTTACCCATTTACACACAATACCCCATATTGACAAAGTGAAAACATGTTTTTAGAAATGTTTTCACATTTATTGAAAATGAAATACAGAAATATAACTCCCGAGTCAATACTTTGTAGAAGCACCTTTGGCAGCGATTACAGCTTTGAGCCTTTCTGGGTAAGCCTCTAAGAGCTTTTCACACCTGAATTGTGCAACATTTTCTCATTATTCTTTTAAATATTCTAATTGGTTCTCGATCAATGCTAGACAAGGTCTTAAGTCAAAACTGTAACTCAGCCACTCGGTAACATTCACGGTCTTGCTAAGCAACTCCAGTGTAGATTTGGCCTTGTGTTTTAGGTTATTGTCCTGCTGAAAGGTGAATTAATCTCCCAGTGTCTGGTGGAAAGCAGACTGAACCAGGATTTTCTCTAGGATTTGCCTGTGCTTAGCTCCATTCCGTTTTTTTTTATCCTGAAATACTCCCCAGTTTTTAATGATTACAATCATACCCATAACATGAAGCAGCCACCACTATGATTTAAAATATGGAGAGTGGTACTCAGTAATGTGTTGTATTGTATTTGCCCCAAACATAATACTTTATATTCAGGACAAAAAGTGACATTTCTTAGCCAAATTATTTACAGTATTTATTTTGTGCCTTGTTACAAACAGGATGCATGTTTTGGAATATTTGTATTGTGTACACGCATCCTTCTTTTCACTCTCTCAATTAGGTTAGCATTGTGGAGTAACTATAATGTTGTTGATCCATCATTAGTTTTCTCCTAGCACAGCCATTAAAGTCTGTAACTGTTTAAACGTCACATTGGCCTCATGGTGAAGTCCCTGAGCGGTTTCCTTCCTTTCTGGCAACTGAGTTAGGAAGGGCGCCTGTATCTTTGTAGTGACTGGGTGTATTGATACACCATCCAAACTTTATAACAAAGGTGTTGCCATAACAAAGCATTTGAATACTTATTGACTCAAAACATTTTAGCTTTTTATTTTGATTCATTTGTACACATTTCTAAAAACATAATTCCACTGACGTTATAGGGGAATTGTGTGACAAAAAAAATCTACATTTTATCCATTTTAAATTCAGGCTGTAACACAACAAAATGTGGAAAAAGTCAAGGGTGTGAATACTTTCTGAGGCACTGTAGCAAACAAACCCAATCCAATTTTAATAGCACTAGTACAGACTCGTAAACAGGCAGGTGCGCGCACACACACACCCACACACACGCCCTCTGATAAAGATTACTTTTATTTGTGATTCAGAGGACTTTGTTTGAACACCTGTGATTGACAGCGCACCACAGGACGTGTGCTAAATGTGTATTAAATAGACAAACACGAGACACTTAGGACGATGCCCATGTCAATAGACAAACTGGTATTTCTTTGTTGGGCAAACAGCTTAGATTACTGCACTTGCAAGAGCAGGTGTGTGACTTTGCTAGGCACAAGTGTGTAGTAGCATCACCAGAGAATGCATTTGCACGCACACACACACACACACACACACACACACACACACACACACACACACACACACACACACACACACACAACAACATGCTCAGATAGATAGCAGAACTCAAATACCATTAGATGTCCTTGTACTATTCAGTATGAAGGTGGGAGAGTGGTATGGAGTTTCTGCTTCCTGGGAAGAGGCTGCAGAGGCAGCGATATACGTGTAATAGAACAGAACTCATTTTCCTATTCAGGTGTGAAGTGTATTAAAAAAATAATGTAAAGGCCGAAATATGAAAGAGTTAAAACAATGCATTGGATAGGTAGAGCAAATGGAATCATACACAACAGCTCTGAAGACAAGCAAGAGGACTGCGGAGAACTGGAGCGGGACAAGAAGAAACGTCCTGAAGGCCGCCTAAGGAGGGAGGTCTCAGTGGGGTTGTATCTGTTGTATCTTGCAGCAAGACAAAATCCCACTGAATACAACCCCACTGAGGCCTCCCTCCTTAGGCGGCCTTCAAGACGTTTCCTCTTGTCCCACTCCAGATTCTTGGCAAAAACCCTCACTGTTTGAACAATGTCATGTGAAATGTTCTATGAAAATAAAACCCTTTAAAATGTAATTGTTGTACTAGTTTTTGTGCTAGTGAGAAGGTAATGTAATGGAGTAGTATTCTAACTAGCCTTCCCTGAATGGAAATAAAAGGTAATCACAGCTAAATGTTTGGTCGTAGATGATGAGTTTAGGGTATTCATAAAACATCTCAGAGTAAGAGTGCTGATCTAGGATCAGGTCCACCCGCCCTGTCAATGTAAACGTATCCATTACTATCTAAAAAGCTCAAATTGATCCTATATCAGTACTCTTACTCTGAGCTGCTTTCTGAATACTCAATACTGGCCTGGAAACAGCTTGGACTGACATACGTGACATATGATTCAGGGACGGCGGTAGACCTCGGAGCTCTGGTTCTCCAGAGGAGATCTTTGAGGAGGGTGGTCTACTACTCCCAGGCAGTCCCCCTGCTCCTCAGCTCAACCCCTTGAGCCCCTTGAACTACGACCTTGTGGAATAGGTTGAGCTGCTGTGGCAGGGATTGAGGCAGCAGTTGGTGGTTTGTGGGGCTCGGGCTTATGGGGACTGGGCTATGTCCCCAAAGGCCTTCGAAAACCAACCAGGGAGACCCGAGCAGAGCCTCAATAACCAAATAAGATTAAGATTACCATTTTAGCCACTGCTACATTAAAAAGATGAAGCTAATGAGAGTGGCCCAGTGTCTCAATTCTACTACTTTGGATCTTTGGCTGATTAAAAATGAGGGCCTTTTGTGAATACGCTCATAGACTTAGGCTTGATTCTGCTTTGTTGTTTCTGGTTTATTGTGTCTTTTTCAATGTTTCAATATGTTCAGTATTATCTGGCTCAAGTTCTTTTTTAATGGATGTGTGTGTGTTTGGGAAATTATATTATCTATTTTCATTGATTCATTGAGACATGAGGTGCACAATTTCAACATTTTAAGAATGGACTATCAAGGCTTTACATTGTACAAATATGCACACACACATCCAAAATATCCTGCTAGGGTTCGTTTTCCTTGTTCAAATAAATAGAACACCTTCCTCTAAACCTCAAATCTCACAAAAGACCCACAGAAATGGACTTAAAGCTCTTGTTATAGTACAATTTTTCCTGTTTGCTTTAGATAACAAATCATCAGTTGACCCGAAGGGTTAAGGAAGCATTACAAATTAATCCCGGGTTTTAATAAGTCTGTTTTAAGCCAAGGGGTCTTTACCCCAAAAGAAAAGAAATAAAAGGGGGAGGGAGAAGAAAGGGATCGGAGCAAAATAAATATATTAAACCCTGTGATCACAGCCAGCTTTTCTTGTTTGTTATACCTCCGTTTTCTGTTTAATCCAATACTCACTAATCCAATTTGTCTATCGGGCTTCGACCCTAACTTCTCCTCATCTACGTTTTTTTCTCTACATGGCCGTTTGAAGTGACCACTCCTCGTTTCACAGTCTAACGGCTCACTGAAACAAACTGCAGACTAACAGGTAGATGGATAGATTTCCAAAAAGAAAAGGAGAAGAAAAATTGGCAAACATGATCAGCTCATGACACAAACATAAAAGTAAGAGCTCGTTATGGACGAAGTCGAGCGGATTTCACCCTGAATATGCATGAAGAGCCATAATCAGATGTGGGGCAGTCACCCACTGAAGGAGAATATTGGAGAAGCACAAAGGGATTGATTTAATTACTTGAAGTGGGCCTGTGTTTGGAGGATTCTTGTTAAGAAGTGAGTGAAAAGGCTGGCAGTATCCTTGCGCTATTTCTGTGAAGGGGTTGGAGTTGGGGGCAGATGGTGGGGTATACCGAGGTAGTCTAGCTCCTTAAGTCACCAAAACTAATCTCGAGGTATAAAGCACTTGTGATTGAAAGGTTCTTCATTGCAAAATGGACATAGAGTGTTCATTGTTTAACGTCAACCTGGATAACCGTTATCCAAGTTCTGCTCAATTATTTTCCCTTTATCCAGATCATTGTGTAATCTCTTAAAAAATGAGAAAAAGCTACATATGGCATTTTGACAGATGTTTGAGAATGTTATCCTTAATTACAGCGCCTTCAGAAAGTATTCACACCCCTTGACCTTTTCCACATTTTGTTGTGTTACGGCCTTAATTTAAAATGTATTAAATTGCGACTTTGTGTCACTGGCCTACACACAATACCCAATAATGTCAAAGTGGAATCATGTGTTTAGACATTTTTACAAATGAATTACAAATGAAAAGCTGAAAGGTTTAGGGTCAATAAGTATTCAACATCTTTGTTATGGCAAGCCTAAATAAGTTATTGAGTAAATATTTACTTAGAATTGTCACATAATAAGTTGCATGGACTCACTCTGTGTGCAATAATAGTGTTTAACATTATTTTTAATGACACCTCATCTCTGTACCCCACACTTACAATTATCTGTAAGGTCCCTCAATCGAGCACTGAATTTCAAACACAGATTCAACGACAAAGACCGAGGAGGTTTTCCAATGTCTCGCAAAGAAGGGCACATATTGGTAGATTGGTAAAAATAAAATAAAAAAACAGACACTTAATATCCCTTTGAGCATGGTGAAGTTATTAATTACACTTTGGATGGTGTATCAATACACCCAGTCACTACAAGATAGAGGCGTCCTTCCTAACTCAGTTGCCGGAGAGGAAGGAAACTGCTCAGTGATATCACCATGAGCCCAATGGTGACTTTAAAACAGTTACAGACTTTAATGGCTGTGATAGGAGAAAACTGAGGATGGATCAACAACATTGTTGTAAACTCCACAATACTAAACTAAATTACAGAGTGAAAAGAAGGAAGCCTGTACAGAATACAATTATTCCATAACATGCATCCTGTTTGCAATATATCACTAAAGTAAAACTGCAAAAAACTTGGCAAAGAAATTATCGTTATGTCCTGAATAGAAAGTGTTATGTTTGGGGCAAATCCAACACAACACATCACTGAGTACCACACTTCATATGTTTAAGCATGGAGGTGGCTGCATCATGTTATGGGTATGCTTGACATCGGCAAGGACTAGGGAGCTTTCCAGGATAAAAATAAATGGAATAAAGCTAATCACAAGCAAGATCCTTGAGGGAAACTTGGTTCAGTCTGCTTTCCAACAGACACTAGGAGAGAAATTCACCATCCAGCAGGACAATAACCTAAAACACAAGGCTAAATTTACACTGGAGTTGCTTACCAAGACAACATTGAATGTTGAGTGACATAGTTACAGTTTTGACTTAAATCATCTTGAAAATGTATGCAAGACTCGAAAATGGCTGTCTAGAAATTATCAACAACCAACATGACAGATCTTGAAGAAATATTTTACAATACAAAATGGGGATGCACGTTATATTGGTTAACATATCGGAATCGGCCGATATTAGCTAAAAATGGCAACATCGGCATCGGCCCAATGTCTAGTTTAACGCCGATGTGAAAAACTGATGTCAAAGCTGATGTGCATACTTATATAATGTAGCTACAGGACGAAAAGACGCCACGTAAAATGTTGCGCTACATGTGCAACACAGCATTCCTAACCTAGACCACAATGTCTGCTGTGTGGACTGAGCAGTCAACAAGTCGAGTAGTCATTTGAAAGAATAAGAACATTTCAGCGTGACAACTCAAAGGTGAAATCCATTAAAGCCAAGATAATGGAATTAATTGCCCTTGACAATCAACCGTTCTCTGTCGTGGTTGATGTTGGCTTTCGCAACTGGTCGAGCACCAGTACACACTAACGTTACCAAGTGCGCTATTATTCAGATGTTGCCCTACCAGAGTTACACAATAATAGCGTCACTGCTATTAGCTTCACGACATACTATGGAACGCCGTTTGGATCTTTGCGTGTCAAAAAAGCTACACATCAAATTACACTATTTGACAATAACACTATTTGACGCGTTAAATTAGCTTTTAATTTGACACGTCAAATAACACAGTTCTATTATAGAATGTTGTGTGTTCTGAATTTGCACGTGCAAGCCAAGTGCCACCACTACTATCAGTAGCACTGTCAAATATGTACAAAAAAGTCTACAAACAAGCAAACACCGGCCACGAACGATGTGTTTACAATACCGCGTTGGTAATAAAGCATTATTTGTTCGACCGCAACTTCTGAGGTAGCTAGCTTTAGCTTGGTACCTAGAAAGCAACAATACAACCAGCCTGAAAACAATGACCAGTAGAAACTTCAGTTATTTTCACTATTCTTAGAAATGATTTAGGAATCCTTGTGAGTAAGCATTAGCTAAGTAGCCACTTGTTGTTTGCCTATTGAAATGTAACTTCAGTTCATGAAAATAAATAGCTAGCCAGCTACTTAACCCTGTTGCCCAAAGCTAACATTATAAGCAGCCAGCTAGCTTCTTCTGGCTAGTGAGGCTCGACCCGACCGGGTTATGTGTTGTGAAGCTAGCCACAATAAGGATTAGGCACAATAGTGGCGTTTGCGGTTTGCCTTCAACATAAAAGTACCTCTTTGAAAGTGATGCAGAAGGTTAAAATTGGTGGAATCATGCCATATTTAGACTAGATAAAGTTAAACAAGGTTGGAATGTGAAGCAATGAAATGGGGTATCAGTCTACTCGGTGACACCCACAGAACACAACTGTGTGTTGTAGCTCTTATCACTGGAACGTGACTGTGTGAAATCACCTCCCAGTCAGCCTATTGTGTGTATTGACATTCATATTACACTGTGCAAATTTACCTAAGGATTGGGGATCAATGAAATGGGTAACAGTTTACTCAATACCCAATATATTTTTTCCCAACGTCCTACTCAAGAGTTATCAGACTCCAAAACATCCATTGTTTTTCCTTGGGTATAGTGTTCAGTACACATAGTTTGACAATAAATGTGGCTCAATTCACAGTTGTTTCAGAGTCCTGCAATAAGAGCTACGATGTGAATGCTCTCTGGGTGTCACTGAGTAGACTGATACCTCATGTCAATGATCCACAATCCATAGATTTGGCATGGGTCCCCAGATCCTTAAAAGGTTCTACAGCTGCACCATCGAGAGCATCCTGACCGGTTGCATCACCGCCTGGTATGGCAACTGCTCGGTATCTGACCGTAAGGCACTACAGAGGGTAGTGCGAACGGCCCAGTACATCACTGGGGCCAAGCTTCCTGCCACCCAGGACCTATATAATAGGAGGTGTCAGAGGAAAGTCCATAAAATCATCAGAGACTCCAGTCACCCAAGTTATAGACTGTTTTCTCTGCTACTGCACGGCAAGCGATACCGGAGCGCCAAGTCTCGGACCAAAAGGATCCTCAACAGCTTCTACCCTGAAGCCATAAGACTGCTGAACAATTAATAAAATCGCCACCGGACAATTTACATTTACACCCCTCCCTTTTGTACACTGCTGCTACTCGCTGTTTATTATCTATGCATAGTCACTTAACCCCCACCTACATGTACAAATTACCTCAACTAACCTGTATCCCCGCACACTGACTCGGTACCGGCGCCCCCTGTATATAGCCTTGTTATTGTTATTCTTATTGTGTTACTTTTTATTATAACTTTATATAACTTTGTAAATGTTTTCTTAACTCTTCTTGAACTGCACTGTTGGTTAAGGGCTTGTAAGTATGCATTCCACAGTAAAGTCTACACTTGTTGTATTTGGCGCATGTGACAAATAAAGTTTGATTTGATAGGTAAGGCTGTACAGTGAAATAAGTATGCCCCCAATGCAATTCTAAAGTATAATACATCCAGTGTGATTTCAACAGATTTTTGTCAAATTAACAAATTATTGTCTTTTGTTAATCTTTTTTCACAGACCCAAACGGCGTTCCGTAGAAATCCTGATTGAGAATGAAAGACAGAACAAATGAACAACGAAACAGCACAGCAAGTAAGTGAAATAAATATGTTTTGACTGTTTTACTGGCAATGGGGACATACGTAAATGCCAACAAAATACTGTTTTGGTCAGTGTGGTGTGTGTGTGTGTGTGTGTGTGTGTGTGTGTGTGTGTGTGTGTGTGTGTGTGTGTGTGTAACCTTCATTTAACTAGGCAAGTCAGTTAAGAACAAATTCTTATTTACAATGACGGCCTACCCCGGCCAAACCCGGACGACGCTGGGCCAATTGTGCGCCGCCCTATGGGACTCCCAATGGATGTTATACAGCCTGGATTCGAAACAGGGACTGTAGTGACGCCTCTTGCACGGAGACGCAGGGCCTTAGACCGCTGCGTCCGTGTATGTGTGTTAACTATTTAACTGTACTAGAATGCTTAAAAGGATGCTACATTTTTAAATATCGGATATCGGTATCGGCCAAAAATGTGATATCGGTGCATCACTAATACAAAATGTTTATCTTTAATTTACAATATGTAGAAACTATGAGAATAGAAAGGATCAGAACTTTTGTGAAGCATCACAGCACAGTTGAAAATATATTGCAAATAGAAACTGGATGGACATCAGAAATACATGGGAGAGGTTGAGGGTAGAGGAAGGACTTGACTAAAAACAAACAAAATATAAATATTGTAAAATAGATTATGTCCGTAAAAGGTATATAGTATGTATAAGCTGGAAGTAAAAGCCTAAGTGTTGTTGTTCATTAGTTTACTCCAAATAGGGGAGGGGTGGTAGGGGTAGTGGAAAATAATAAAGGAAATATATTTTAAAAAGTTATGTATATATACAGTGAATTCAGAAAGTATTTAGATCCCTTGACTTTTTCCACATTTTGTTACGTTACGGCCTTATTCTAAAATGTATTAGATAGTTTTTTCCCCTCTTCAATCGACACAAAATACCCTATAATGACAAAAAAAAGGTTTTTAGACGTTTTTTCAAAGGTATTAAAAATAAAATCACATTTACATAAGTATTCAGACCCTTTACTCAGTACTTTGTTGAAGCACCTTTTGGCAGCGATTACAGCCTCGAGTCTTCTTGGGTATGATGCTACAAGGTTGGCACACCTGTATTTGGCGAGTTTCACCCATTCTTCTCTACAGATCCTCTCAAGCTCTGTCAGGTTTGATGGGGAGCATCACTGCACAGCTATTTTCAGGTCTCTCCAGAGATGTTCGATCGGGTTCAAGTCAGGCTATGGCTGGGCCACTCAAGGACATTGAGAGACTTGCCCTGAAGCCACTCCTGCGTTGTCTTGGCTGTGTGCTTAGGGTTGTTGTCTTGTTGGAAGGTGAACCTTCACCCCAGTCTGAGGTCCTGAGTGCTCTAGAGCAGGTTTTCATAAAGCATCTCTCTGGACTTTGCTCCATTCAGCTTTCTCTCGATCCCGACTAGTCTCCTAGTCACTGCCGCTAAAAAACATCCCCACAGCATGATGCTTCACTGTAGGGATGGTGCCAGGTTTCCTCCAGACGTGACGCTTGGCATTCAGGCCAAAGAGTTCAACCTTGGTTTCATCAGACCAGAGAATCTTGTTTCTCATGGTCTGAGAGTCTTTAGGTGCCTTTTGGCAAACTCCAAGCGGCTGTCATGTGCCTTTTAATGAGGAGTGGCTTCTGTCTGGCCACTCTACCATAAAGGCCTGATTGGTGGAGTGCTGCAGAGATGGTTGTCCTTCTGCAAGGTTCTCCCATCGCCACAGAGGAACTCTGGAGCTTTGTCAGAGTGACCATCGGGTTCTTGGTCACCTCCCTGACCAAGGCACTTCTCCCCCGATTGCTCAGTTTGGCTGGTCGGCCAGCTCCAGGAAGAGTCTTGGTGGTTCCAAACATCTTCCATTTAAGAATGATGGAGGCCACCGTGTTCTTGGGGACCTTCAATGCTGCAGACACATTATTCCCTTCCCCAGATCTGTGCCTCACCACAATCCTGTCTTGGAGCTCTACAGACAATTCCTTCGAACTCATTGCTTGGTTTTTGCTCTGACATGCACTGTCAACTGTGGGACCTTATATAGACAGGTGTGTACCTTTCCAAATCATGCCCAATCAATTGAATTTACCACAGGTAGACTCCAATCAAGTTGTAGAAACATCTCAAGAATGATCAATGGAAACAGGATGCAACTGAGCTCAATTTCGAGTCTCATAACAAAGGGTCTGAATACTTATGTAAATAAGTTAATTCAGTTTTTTATTTGTGATACATTTATTTGTAATAAAACATTTCTAAAAACCTGTTTTGTCCAGAAAACGCAAGAAATGGACATTAGACCGGTGGAAATCTGTCCTTTTGTCTGATGAGTCCAAATTTGGGATTTTTGGTGTCCAAATTAGAGATTTTTGGTTCCAACCGCCGTATCTTTGTGAGACACAGAGTAGGTGAACGGATGATCTCCGCATGTGTGGTTCCCACCGTGAAGCATGGAGGAGGAGGAGGTGTGATGGTGTGGGGGCGCTTTGCTGGTGACACTGTCAGTGATTTATTTAGAATGATTTATTTAGAATTAAAGGCACACTTAACCAGCATGGCTACCACAGAATTCTGTAGCGATACGCCATCCCATCTGGTTTGCGCTTAGTGGGACTTCATTTGTTTTTCAACAGGACAATGACCGAACAAACCTCCAGGCTGTGCAAGGGCTATTTGACCAAGAAGGAGAGTGATGGAGTGCTACATCAGATGACCTAGCCTCCACAATCACCTGACCTCAACCCAACTGAAATGTTTTAGGATGAGTTGGACCGCAGAGTGAAGGAAAAGCAGCCAGCAAGTGCTCAGCATATGTGGGAACATCTTCAAGACTGTTGGAAAAGCATTCCTCATGAAGCTAGTTGAGAGAATACCAAGAGTGTGCAAAGCTGTCATCAAGACAAAGGGTGGCTACTTTGAAGAATCTAAAATATATTTTGATTTGTTTAACACTTTTTTGATTAATACACGATTTGAAGGGAGTGCTCCTAATCTCAGTTTATTACCTGTATAAAAGACACCTGTCCACAGAAGCAATCAATCAATCAGATTCCAAACTCTCCACCATGGTCAAGACCAAAGAGCTCTCCAAGGATGTCAGGGACAAGTTTGTAGACCTACACAAGGCTGGAATGGGCTACAAGACCATCGCCAAGCAGCTTGGTGAGAAGGTGACAACAGTTGGTGCGATTATTCGCAAATGGAAGAAACACAAAAGAACTGTCAATCTCCCTCGGCCTGGGGCCCCATGCAAGATCTCACCTCGTGGAGTTGCAATGATCATGAGAACGGTGAGGAATCAGCCCAGAACTACACGGGAAGATCTTGTCAACGATCTCAAGGCAGCTGGGACCATAGTCACCAAGAAAACAATTGGTAACACACTGAAATCCTGCAGCGCCCGCAAGGTCCCCCTGCTCAAGAAAGCACATATACATGCCTGTCTGAAGTTTGCCAATGAACATCTGAATGATTCAGAGGACGACTGGATGAAAGTGTTGTGGTCAGATGAGACCAAAATGGAGCTCTTTGGCATCCATTCAACTCGCCGTGTTTGGAGGAGGAGGAATGCTGCCTATGACCCCAAGAACACCATCCCCACCATCAAACATGGAGGTGGAAACATTATGCTTTGGGGGTGTTTTTCTGCTAAGGGGACAAGACAACTTCACCACATCAAAGGGACGATGGACGGGGCCATGTACCGTCAAATCTTGGGTGAGAACCGCCTTCCCTCAGCCAGGGCATTGAAAATGGGTCGTGGATGGGTATTCCAGCATGACAATGACCCAAAACACACGGCCAAGGCAACAAAGGAGTGGCTCAAAAAGAAGCACATTAAGGTCCTGGAGTGGCCTAGCCAGTCCCGTAGAAAATCTGTGTAGGGAGCTGAAGGTTTGAGTTGCCAAACGTCAGCCTCAAAACCTTAATGACTTGGAGAAGATCTGCAAAGAGGAGTGGGACAAAATCCCTCCTGAGATGTGTGCAAACCTGGTGGCCAACTACAAGAAACGTCTGACCTCTGTGATTGCCAACAAGGGTTTTGCCACCAAGTACTAAGTCATGTTTTGCAGAGGTGTCAAATACCTATTTTTTGTTGTTATTCTGTCTCTCACTGTTCAAATAAACCTACCATTAAAGTTATAGACTGATCATTTCTTTGTCAGTGGGCAAACGTACAAAATCAGCAGGGGATCAAATACTTTTTTCCCTCACTGTACATACATTTAGGCATACTCACACACACACACACACACACACACACGCACGCACACACACACGCGCACGCAAACACACACACACACACAGGAGAGGATTTTCCTCTTTGCTAAAACCTTTCACTGTTTCAAATGATGTACTACAATGTAAAGTTGTTAGACCAGATTCAATTTAGTTCAACATTCTATACCTCTCTCCTTCAGTTTGTATAGCCCTAGTATACTACATAGGAAAAGGGAAAGAGGGGAAATGAATTCATTCATTCAAACATTTTTCATTTTTCTACGGCTGAGAGAGATCGCTTTATTCATTTCCCTTTTCCTCCTGCCTCTACCTACCTTCTGTAGCTTTTGGCTTTGTCGAAGATGATGACAGATTCAAGGGTCTTTAGTGGGGAACCGAGCACTTGAGATTTTCCTGAGGGTGTAGTAGATGGGAGACCCCTGAGCAGAGCTCACCTGATAGAGCCCTGAGAGGTGTCTCATCAAAAGACCCCTTTTACCACATAAACCAGACAATGAGCGCAGGGAGACGATTCTAGGGGCTTGTGCTCAACAGGCACCGGTGACAACAGAACCCTTAATAATCTCATGACAAAAGCCAAAAGGCATCATCCTATTAACCAGTGTGCCTGGGCGCTAATATGAGCTACTGCCCAGGAGCCTTTCATAGGGCTCAGTGCTATTAAAGGGGGTCTAAAACAGCCAGCGGGAACCTAGGGCCCATTCACCTTTCATCTGCCAGGCTGTTGTTTGGCCCACTATAGCTGAGGCCGACTCAAGATGTTAGTGATCTCATTATGGTGCTTGTGAGAAACACCCGCCAAAATTTGACCATCTTCTCCCTTTTCTTTCTCTTTCTTTCTTTCCGATTTCAAATCTCAGGATAATTTCTTCTTTCTTCATCAGTGGCTCCAGTGCCTTGTGCACCCATAAATCGATTATTGGCAAATATGTCCATTTTTCGTAGAAGTTTAGTCATCCTTACCCCCTGTTGCACCTCTTTCTTATCTTTTCTTTTCATGGAGGGAATATTCAATGAACAGTCCGAGCCTGAAAAGCAAGCCGCCACCGAGAGTCCCGGCTCCACAAAAAAATGTTCCGATTTCTCATTTAGTTGTCTTTATGCTGCTAGCGCCATGTGGTCCTTGAAGGTGTTGAAAACATGGGAAGCGCCGGAGGGATCAGAGCGGCCTCATTAGCATCGGCTCAGAATTGGAGTGGCCGGGGCTGTATGGCGAGGCCTACTCCTCCGCTGGGTCCGAGACAGCCGCCAGTGGTGCGCCTTGCCTTCGTCCCTCATTGTGCTTTTGTGTCCTTTCAAGTTCTTTTTTTGTCATGTCGTCTGGGTTGTTTTCCTAAGACCCGAGGTTGCCAAAAGGATCATGGGAAAAAAACAATAACATCATCGCCTTCCTGTACTTTGACCGCGTTCTTAATGAGAAATTCCTTGGGTTTTGTTTCTAAATGATTAAAGAAGTCCCTTTCAGTGAATGCTTGTGGCTCCTCTTCACACCATTTTGCGATATATGGTCCTATAGCCTTATGTGTATCATAAAGAGAAGCCAAGATCAGTCAAAATTGCCAACGGTGCAAGATGGACAAGCATGGCCGAAGGTCTATTCCAAAGGGTCCAATATCAGACAAAATACGAGGCAGGTTTGCAGGCAAAGCAAGATAAATGTGAGAAGCCATGTTAACATAGGCCTAGCCGTCCAAATATATAAACTTACCTTCGAATAGCTTGACAGAACTCTTATTTATTTAACGCAGACAGCATATTGACGTCAATATTTGTGAGGGAGATAGGACGATAGAGGTGTACATTGCCAAGCATCATTTTGTTAACCTTTTCAAGTTGTGGTGAAATGTGAAATGGATAAAGGTCTCCGTGGAAGGGTTTATCTACTAAATCCTGGTGGTTGGCCCAGCTATCTTGGACAATGACCCCAAAGAATGTCAACAGCTCATTTCCACAAGAGCTGGGAGGGAGCTATAATCTGCTGCTGCTCAAAAGCCCATATCTCAAACACTGAATAAAAAAAAAACGTTCTGGTATCGTTATGCAGGCCATCTTCTCTCCCCTTGACAATCTGCATTTGATTGAGCAGCATTAGCTCCAGGTGAAAATAAAAAAAAGGCTTTAAAGTCACCAGACATGACATGCATCAATACAGGGTTCATTCCCTTTCCTATCTTCATCTGTAATACACAATCTATGTTCTCAGAAGTTAACGATTTTTTTGTCCTTTAAAGGCTAACATTTCTGAATGATTATTACAATAATGTTTCATCAATGTTTACAGCAAATCAAATAAATAGGATTCCCAGCATTAGAACTGCTGTCCCCTGAACACCATTACAAAACGCATGCCACCACCACCATCAGAGAGAAAGTGCACGGAGGACGGAGGGATGAGGCAAATCCAAAAACACTTAAAAATTGTCATTAGTGTCGAGCAACATCCTTTCATTAGCGAGTTTATCAGAGCAACCAGCCATAGGAGGGAGGTTCATGCACCCTTGAGCACAAAGACTCAAGTTGTTCTACATTTACAGAATCATTTAACTTATTTTAATTATTCTTTAAATTACAATTGCAAATAAAGTCGCCGCCTGTGGTTATGCATGGCCTGGAAAAAGAGCAACATTTTTAATGATTACTTTCCTCGTTCCTAACTAATCTCCGAGGGGGAAAGAAATGAATGAAAAAGGGGCGATTTCTCTGTCTGCTACTTTAGTGGAGAGGCCATCAGTCGTCAGCTACACGGACTGCTCAGGACCAGATGTCGCAGAACTGACCAACAATTGGGCCTAAAATAGAGGGAGGGTGGGGGGAAGGGAGGAGGCTCGAATAAATTAATTGCTAATTTCTCAGTCTTTGATGGAATTAGGCTCACTCCTTTCCCCCATGTGCTGTGTGAATGTCCATGCGTTAAACGTTTTTTCTTCTTCTTTCTTTCTCCCTCTCTCCCCCTCTGCTTTCTTGACGGTTAAGGGCCACCCAGAGGAGAGCGAGTGATGCAAAACCGAGGAGTAATCCCTCTGTTTATCTCGGCTTCGAGGCTCGGCCCCAACCCTGCTTCTATTATCCAACGGATTTAAGGCAAACTTTCATTTATTGGCTGGCCTCAGTTTTCTATCCAACTCTGTTGCCTGAGCTCGGGACCCCCCCCCCCCCCCCCAGCCCCCTATTCCAATGGATTTGCATAGAGCAACAATGCATGTTGCCGGGGCACTGATTAGTCAGCGGTGGGACGACGCTCCTCGTATGCGTGGTTTGCCCAGGCATACATGGCTATGGAAGAATGTTGTGCTCCGGGGGGGAAGAAGCAGCACCTGCGTGACATATCTAGGCCCGGCCAGCCACCAGATCAGGCCTCCCTCTGCCTCAGCCAACCAGATGCAGCAAGAGTTTGGAAACTTTGGCTAGATTGACACCAATAGTGATCAAGTAGACTTAATGCAACTCTGTCTATAAGCCTCTGATCACAACTGGCTAATGACTATACACTACTTTTGTCAATATCTAGCAAACAAATACCTCTTCAAATCAATTCTACTACTACAACAAATTTGAGTTTAGCTCACACATATTCCTCAGAAAGGTGGTTCTACTGATGCTCATCTGGCCGTGGCTTGTGAGAGGGTCCATGGGAGAGTGTATTGGGGACGGTGGCCATATGTTGTGTAGGGCCCTTGGTGTGAGACTGCAGACTATTAATTCAACAGTGCTCCAGATGAGTGCTGACAGAACGGCAGGGAGCACAATGTAAAGATAGGCCTGCAGAGACCTGAATGTAAAAGCCTCTTCACCTGCAGGTAAATAAGAATCAGACCACCCATCCCCACACCCAAACAAACAGGCCTTATCGCTCTCCTAGCACAGGCCATACACTTCCCATCGCACTACAGATGCACAGAGAGAAAAAGAGTAGGTAAAAGAGGGAGATGGAAACGAGTGGAGGAGAAAGAGAGAAGTGAACAAGAGGAGGAAGAAGAAGACATGAAAAAAGGAGCAAAAACAGAGGTGAAAAGACATTAAGGAAAAGAGCGATAGAGCGAGAGCGCAAGCAAGCAGAGAGGTGGAAAGAAGAGATAGCCAGTCAGTCAGTTCTATTACAGTCTGTTGACAGTACCAATTTAATTAGCATAATTGGCTCCTCCTCCCCCATTAGCACCGGGCTGTTTGGCTCCCCAGGGCATGTGTTAGAACAAATTTGAGCAGTGTCATATTGCACGCGTTTCAGCAGGGCCGACAGGGTTAGCCTCACATTAGCTTAATGAATGAATCTGCCGCGCTAATGGCTGCGCTAACACCATTAGTCTACGGCAAAGCATCTGGAGGAAGAATTCCAACAGGGAGTTTTTTTTCCCTTTTCCATCTCCTTGAATTGTTTAAAGATAGCTAGGGGAAGGCAAAAGCTCTTCCCAAAATACAAGAGGGTAATTTCCTTCCCTATTACCTTATCTCTTATGCAATGTGCTGGTTTAACTGGTATTAGCTGCTTGTTGCAACAACATGGGCCTGGCTCAAAAGGCAAGGTACCTGGTGCTATACTTATCAAATAGGGAGGGGGGGGGGGGGGGGGGGCAACACCTAAAATAAATAACTTGAATGTTAATTGTTAAATTGAAGTAATAAATATAGTTTAACATTAGGCCTGCTCACCAAGAATATCCTTGCAAAACAAAGACGTGAATCTGTTTACAAGAAAACGATCAATCGCATTACAATTCCTGGAGTCTGGATGTCTATCAGTCAAAATCCACTCTAGGCTAAAGGAAATAACAACTACTTAAGGAATGGAATGGCTAGTTTAGCAAGTCAATGAAGGGGCATCATTAGCAGGCTCCCAGTCATTGACCATTAACTGATATGAGCGTCTTGATCAGTTTACATGTCAATGGATCCCTTGATGGACCACATAAATTAAATTAAATTACACTGTCAGATACATAATTTGTAAACAAAATGATGATCAATTTGGCAAAGCTACCCTGTCCTCGCCTAATGATACACTATGCTTTGGCTTCTTCTACTTTAGATGTGGCAGAATGTGTAATCCTTCTCCCAAAAAACATTGAGGAAACAAATGTGGATTCAATGAACAGACTATCAAGATTAGGAAAACAGTATCACCTTTCAATTGATTAAAATGAGGGTGCTAATGGGTTGGTCAATACACATGGATTGTTCATAAAGCACATCAATGCTATGGGGGGGAATGTTAGCCTGCTTTTTATATAAAACATTGGAGATTTGAACAAAATGCTCTGGATTGTTGTTAACAGTGATCCTTTGCCAAACAGATTTGATAGACATTGAAAACCCTAGTATGAAATTCCTATTTATGACAAAATGGTCAATTCTGAAGAAGATGCTGCAAGATTAAATGACGAAGAATCCTGTCACAATATTTCCATTAAGATGATACAATGAGCTCCAATCACTGTCCTATTTTTGGCAATGTGCTGTTACCATGCCAAATTTCACCAGCTTATTGCTGACATCAATATTCAGCAGCTGAAGAAAGCCTCACATGCAATGCAAGGTCCTTATGATAAGGGTTGGTTGGCTTGCTATATCAAAATATCAATATCATTTTTCTCAGTTGGCTCTATCGCTTCTAAGCACCCCCAAAATACCCGCCCCCACCACCACCACCACCACCACCACCTGCCCCCGTACGCTACGGATCCCTCCCAGTCCCACCCCCTCCAGCTCCCCTCCCATTCCACCAAACCAATGCTTTTTATCTGCAGATTTTCAGACAATGCCTGGAGGATCCCGTTGCCTAATCTTCTCTATCCCCCATCCCTTTATCCCACTGTTAAAGAATGTTTGAAAAGGGTGACATCGAAACTAAAAAAAGAAGAGTGAAAAAAATCACAGCAACATCTGTGGTAAAATGGGTTCGGGAGGATGGATGGGTGGGGAGGGGGGGGGGATGGGTGGAGAATTTGCAAATAAACAAATAAAACGGCTTTCGTTCTAGATTATATAATTTGCGTATTGCATTCCGTGTGAAATGCTGGCGTTTGTGGAGTTTGTGTGTTCGCCAAACAATGCTGAAGTAATACCAAAAATACCAAACCCTATTAATCTTACTAAATGTCATTCCAGTGAATATAAAACATACTTTTTCAAACTTCTACAGTTCTATTAACACGTCTATATGTTCATCTCTTATGTTGTCTGTCTGTATGATTTTCCCTTCTAATTTGAAGAAATTCACAATTCGATATTGGTATCTCCTTCTAACAAAACATGATCAAATCATTAGACAAAATGAGCATCTATAAACATTCTGTAATTTCATCTCCAACTTTGCCTGTTAAGGAGTTTTTAAACATCGGAGAAAAAAAATAATTCCAAAAAAGCTCCCCCCAACAATGTCAGCATTATTAAAAAAGAAAATGGTGACACAGATAAATGAATACAAAACAAATCAACTGAAAATCCCAGGCAGGCAAAAATATGTCAAATATCTAGTTAATGCCCAAATAAACAAGTAGCTATGTCAGCCCTGCACTTCACATCACAGACCTTCTTCCACTCACAACTTGGAAGGGTATTATGTTTAAAACACTTTATTCCTCCCTTACTTCGGATAGATTATACTAGTTATCCCATTAAAGTTTAGTAAAAATGCCATTCTTGTGTCTTTAAGCTCTTGCATAGGAGGTCAATAAGACTAGCCTCCGCTTACAAGACTGGCCTGGGTGTAATCTGTGCCGAACTTACATTAATTAAATGGTAAGCTTCTTTAGCAATACGTTCCTAAAGGAACTTGGCTGATAATATACTTAAAGCTGGGTGCGGGCTGTTTGTTTCAGAGCCAGCAGACATTTAGACATGCGTCTCACGTACGGCGGCTTAAACCTTTGGCTAAAACCAGGGACTTGACAATGAGCACGCCGGCTGGCACAAGAAGTGCATTTTCAACTTATCAAAGCAAAACATATTCGTGCTCAATATATGTATTTTTTTCTCATGTAGTTGTTATTTTACATAATATTCACAGTTTAAATTGTGAGAACGACTGCAAAAAACAAACATAATTTAAATAAATAAGGATAGAAAGTAAAAACCTGAGAGTCATCTAGGAAATTTTTAAGTTGAGGGCCTGTGTAAAATTAAATTAATATAAGTGTTTTTATTTGAATGCATATAGAGGTTAGGACATGTCCGTCTACCATGAAAGGTTTGCTCTGTGTGTGTGTGTGTGTGTGTGTGTGTGTGTGTGTGTGTGTGTGTGTGTGTGTGTGTGTGTGTGTTTCTGTAGTAAAAAATACAATCCCCCAAATCTGGCATTTAGGAAATTCAACTATTGTTTTGTTATCACAATTATGAATACCTCTAATAGTATTATTTCCCAGTGCTATTTTCCAGTAACCCCTGATGAAAGACTAACAAGTTAATTAAATATGCTGGCTGCTCTGAGCTCTCTGGTGAGCATCGTTAAGGCACTACTGTAATTAACGGTAGTTAGAGAGGGAATTCCCCAACCAACGATTAGGAAATTGAACTATTACCAATTACTATTTAATATGGAGGACAACAAAAGCAGCCATAATATCCTTAAAGGGCAATTGTGCAAAAACCTACTTAATTATGTAAAGTAGGATGTTAAATCACTCAACTTAGCCCTGAATCAAAAACCTCATGCCGTCATCTTTTTTTATATCATATTCATGCAGGCAGAGAAATAGGTTTAACTGTGATACACAACTTTGTTTCTGCCTAACTACACCTCAACAGTCATGGATGGCCTAAATAAAAGTCTGACTTTCTTCTATGATGAGTCTCTGTTCTGAGCCCACTCCCCATGGCAGCACCCCCTGCCTGCTCTCTCTCCAAAGAGCCTCCACTCCCCTGCGGTCTATCAAATATCACCCCTCACAAATCAATTTTACACATGATCGCCCCCTCCCTCACTCCTCCTGCTGCCCCGCCCGCCGGCCCCTCCCCACTAATTAAGTGGCGAAATTAGCATATATATGATATCAATGGTAAACATCACTCGGCTGGTAATTCACAAACGCTCCTGGATAATGGGAGGGTTGAACACCTATTAACCCTGTGCCAACAGCACTGGGGCAGGTAGGGAAATTCCCTAACCTTGCTGTATCTCCCCGAGGAGATACTAAGGATGGCTCCTAGGATCTGGCATAGCATTGGCTGTAATGATTTCAATGATGTATCTTGACAAAATTGAACACTGTCATGTAAATTCGGTAGTTGAACTGAATCAATTACAATTGTTCTACTATGTTTTCTTAACACAATAAACCACATTTAAAGCAGCTGCAATTGTTTCATTTTAACGATGAACATTAATAACTCTCACACAGACACACACACACACACCAATGTGTTTTGATAGTAAATCACGCTGGGGCTAGGGTGCGTGACTAATGAGGCGAGCTGCAGTGTGACACAGGCAGTTATCAGGCCCTATGCAACCTACAACATAACAACAGCAGTGGCCCTTAGCATAGGAACAATCACCAATGGAGGGCGGAGGGGGGTTCTCCCCAAGCCCCATTCTCTTGCCTCCAGGGGCATGGGGATACCCATTCCTCCTGGGGACAGGGAAGCTGTTTATCCTCCTCCTTTAGCCCTAAAACCCCACAAAGGAACATTCAAGGCCCTAAGACTTTGCATAGAATCGGGCTGTGTATCTCGGGGGAGAGGGAACTACAGTACATCTAAATAAAACACCATCCACATGGTGACAAAAAACGGCAACATAAACAGCCTTGTCCTTATTTAGAGCACAAAGAGAGAGACAGAGAGAGACAGAGAGAGACAGAGAGAGACAGAGGGAGACAGAGGGAGACAGAGAGAGACAGAGGGAGACAGAGAGAGACAGAGAGAGACAGAGAGAGACAGAGAGAGACAGAGGGAGACAGAGAGAGACAGAGAGAGACAGAGAGAGACAGAGAGAGACAGAGAGAGACAGAGGGAGACAGAGAGAGACAGAGAGAGACAGAGGAGACAGAGAGAGACAGAGAGAGACAGAGAGAGACAGAGAGAGACAGAGAGAGACAGAGAGAGACAGAGAGAGACAGAGAGAGACAGAGGGAGACAGAGGGAGACAGAGAGAGACAGAGGGAGACAGAGGGAGACAGAGAGAGACAGAGAGAGACAGAGAGAGACAGAGAGAGACAGAGAGAGACAGAGAGAGACAGAGGGAGACAGAGGGAGACAGAGAGAGACAGAGGGAGACAGAGGGAGACAGAGAGACAGAGAGAGACAGAGAGAGACAGAGAGAGACAGAGAGAGACAGAGAGAGACAGAGAGAGACAGAGAGAGACAGAGGGAGACAGAGAGAGACAGAGAGAGACAGAGAGAGACAGAGAGAGACAGAGGGAGACAGAGGGAGACTTCGATCTTCAGCCTGCTGGGATTTGACAGCAAAAAAAATATTCTACATTTAAAATCAATTAACTGGCAGCCTGTCCTGACTCTGTACCCCCACACACAATCCTGGGGGCATCTTCAACCAAATCGTCCCTTTCCAAAAAGGTCACGGTCAACACGACTGCTCCGTGAGCTGCACCGAGGAGTGGGATTAGGCCTTGTTCCTGAGCTTTGCTGCTCTTTAATCTAAAACCATAATATACACTGCAACCTTCCCCGGCAGTCAGTTGCTCATCGGCATAGGAGATAAACCTCTGGCTCAAGCGCTCGGGTGCCAGAGGCCACTCAAACAAATGGTATTTGTTTAAATTCCCCCAAGCCCTCTGGAGGCCTAATGATGCAAACACCACAGAGTAGTGGAGCAATCTGAGGGGGTTAAGAACGTCCAGTGTCTACACAGGAACAGGCGTGAATCATATCACTCAGGGGTGCCTCTTGTAATGATATGCGCAGTCTTCAATTGGAGGTATTGAATATCATTCAGAGGGGATCATGAAGACCATGCATATGATACTGATATGATCCTCTGTTGATTGGGTGGAAAATGGGTTGACTGGGTCCAGGATTCGTGGATGATGGGAGGGAGAGTTAAAGACATCATCAGCTGGGTCTGCTGGGATCCACAGGAAAGTGATGCAAAGGCTCCAGAACAATCAATAGAATAATCCAGGTGGCTGGTAGGTGATAATAACAGGAAAGCAGTGTCCCAATTGGTCCAATCCAAGACACTTAAAAGGATAGTAAAACTAAAATAATGTTGTACATTTTTTTTAGACTTACCTTGGTGTTGTCCAGACAGTCAGCAATCCGGAAAATACATTTGTCATCTATGGTAACTGCAGATGTCATCCAGTTCCATAGGATTGGTGGTAGTTGGTGGTTCAAAACTGGCCCAATCCAAGACTTTAAACTGGTCCAAAACTGACCCAATCAAAGAGTAAAAACGGGTAAAAAAAACTGGCCCATACAGCAGACTGCGCTAACAAAAAGAGCAGAGTGTGGATGCCGGCTGTGTAGTGGCAGGCAGCTTGGCAGAGCAGTGTGTTAACGGTGATTGACGAGCGGTTAATGATGAGCATCCACCCTGTTGGAGTCTGAGGTAGAATGGCCAGGGGTTACCAAGGTCACTGGTAAGGGCTCCCCAGTCAAAGAGCTTGTTCAGGACAACCAATAACGACTAATTAACAAGCTGATACTGTCAGTCAATGCGTTTCTATTTCAATGGGAAGGAGGCCAGAGACAACGTCAAAAATAGAGCTAGTGAGAAATCATTTTCTCTGCTCTTTCTCATTACAGCCACATTTTTGTGATGTACTGAGGGAATATTATCCCGGATAGTGACAGTCAAAACAACACTAAACAAGAGCGAGATGGTAAAAATAAAACATGATCGGGGAAACAGCCCAAGTCTCCAAGCTGAATGTTAAACAGGGCTGGTCATGGTTATGAAGATTGGTCGTTCTTCTGTACCACCGGTCTGGTTTGGTCATGGGCGAAGTGTCGTTAATCCCTTTCTGTGTGAGTCCAGGGATTCCCACTTTGCCTTAACGATGTAAACAAAGATGGCCGACAAGAAATTCAATAAACATGGCCAGGGTGCGTTTGGGAGGAAGGAGGTCATTCATTCCACAAACCAAAAGGTTGTTCATTCAGCACAAGGACTGCTGTTGAGAAAGGCCCTCTTGACTTACCGTACTCTTATAAAGGTCTTCCATAAAATAGCAACTGCTGACAGAAAGTTATCTTCTTCGAACATCCCAAGAACTTCACATGAACAAAGACAATGACAAACACAATTGTATAAAGCACAGACCAATGAATGCACACTAAAAACAACACTTCAGGAACATAATACACAGGAGCATTATACTATATAGGTAAGACAGTCCTTGTATTCATCTTGCCAGTAAGACCTAACATTTAGATGTGATGTGATTAATAGCCATGCCAATACTATGTATAAGAAATATGTTCACATATATAACACTTAAAGCTGCAATATGTAACTTTTTGGGGGACCCAAGCAAATTCACATAGAAATGTGTTTTATAGATCTGTCATTTGCATTGAAAGCAAGTCTAAGAAGTGGTATATCTGTTCTATGTGCACTATTTATAGGCTTCCCGTTCTTACATTTTTATTTTTGCTTACTTTCGATTTTGTACACCAGTTTCAAACAGCTGAAAATACAATATTTTTGGTTATGAAAAATAGATTTCACTGCGGTTTAGATGGTCCCAATGATTCTCTGCACTATACTTTCTTGTTAAGTCATATAAACTGAAATTAGGCGAACCATTATCATTTTTGCAATCAGGAAATGGACTATGCAGAAATCGCTCTTTAAATGTACTTTCCTTTTATGACATGTTGCTACATTGTCCTTACAATAGTCATAGACCAGTGGAGATTGACACACACCATTCTCTTTCTCTGTGACTTTCCAGAAACCACAGCGGAGGAGGGGGGCTTTGGAACCTCGTTGAAATCCAAAGCAATTTAGCTCTATCTTTTTAGAGCTTAACAATACAAGCACAGAAAACTAATTAGGTACATTTCGCCCATTTCCATGTTAATGTTTTGTTTGTTGCCATTGTTTGGCCACACAATGGGCCCAGATGCTAATGAGGGAGTCCCAATAACAGGGGACTAATGGGCTGGCCGCTCATGGCCATTAGCCCAGAGGCTCTGGTGGTGCAACCCTCCCCTCAGGGAGCAACGGATGCATTTTAAGGCCTAGCTGGGGCTTAACGAAGGGCAGGTTACAACGCATAAACAGAGAGAAACCCAACCGTCAACAAACCCCTCTGTCTTGTGGGGGCCTGAATGACACTAGTTCATCTTTCGCTGATCAGATAGGAGTGATTGTGCATTTGTGTTGGTGCATGAGTGTGTGTGTGTGAGAGAGATAGAGGGTGTGTGTGTGTGTGACAAATAGTGTGGGGAGTGTGCTTGTGCATTAATTCTCACTTATCACCACTTCCTTTCAACGCAAACATACATGTCACCTGTTCTCACCGGGTCTAAGACTAATGGTAAACAAGAGCAAAGCTTATTGCAAACAAGCACTTCATGGACAGTAGGTCTGAAATGACACTCACCCAAGCAGTCTTCTTGTCGCTGTGTGTGACCGTGCCACCAACAAACCTGCAACAACGAAAATAAGTGCAAATGGTTATATCGCTCTGAGATCAACATCGAAAGCATTTAGAATTTGAATTGCTAATACATGTTTTGCCTTCGGTGAAGAACAGGTAGAATGACAATAGTTGCTAAAGGTTTGTGTCCGTATTGAAGTGTCACTCTATGTAAATATACGGCACATCTTTAAAGAGAGAAAAAAAAAATGTCTATGAAAAACAGCCAACCTCTCATCCCTCTGAGCCTTTTGAAGCGCGTATTGTCATGGAGTCGAGCCGGTGTGCATGTTTCCCCATTGGTAACGTAGCCTCGGCGCGGCTGTCGAGGTGTCAGCTTTAAAAAAAATGCGAAGCCTCCTGTGAAGCTAATAAGGTGCTAATCCCGGGCCTCCGCTCCCCCCTCCGGCCCGCGGAGGCGCGGTGAACACCGAGGGTGAGGCGCGGGGAGAGGGAGACGAGCCACCGCTTATCGCTGCTCTCCAGACAGTGGCCCCAGATCAATGCAGGCGCGGCGCGATCAATGCATCTGATAAGGAATTAAGACGGGAAAATAAACTGTACATGTTATCGGGGAACTCGGTACACGGCCTAATTATGATGTGGCGTGTGTGTGTGTGCCGATGATACGGTGGCGGGACGGTGGGGGGGGGGGGGGGGGGGGGTGATGGTGGGGTGGGATGAGGCTGGAGGGGTTACAGGGGGCTGGGGGTAGACAACATGGAGGCAAAAGGTGGGGGTGGTTGTGCATTCATGATGCACACTCTTCATGAGGAACAGAACACACGTTTTACAGAGGGAATGTGATTTGTAATGTCACACGAGGGAAGACTGAGTCCCTCAACACAGAGATCTGAGAAACATGATTAAGAAAATGAACAGTATTCTCTGCAGCTGAGCGAATTCAGTCAACAATGTACCAAATGAGCTTTGGCAACAACCCCCAAAATAAGGCAAAGAGGTGCAATGTGGGGCGAAGAAAAAGAAAAACGGACGTCATCGCGCTTCAGCAGACGTCAACACACCAGGAGAGGTCAAAAGTGAAAAACAAAATTTTTTCCCATGTTCGTCCCCGCAGTGGTGCTCCCTGCCAGGGCGGAGGGAAACGGAAGGCACATGTGACGGCTTGATCAGCAGAGCCCGCGGGTTCGGTCGAGGGAGCAGTCTCTCTCTCCGACAGCAGGCTCTCCGATCGGAGGGACCCTTTGATCTCCCTTCAAACCAATTCAAGAACATCAACTGACGGGGCGGCACGAAACACCCCGATGCCCAGACCCCGATGAGTCCCCCGCACAAACTATGTGCTTTCATTTAGGCCAGATTCCTCAACAGAGAGAAGAAGGAGGGAAGGGGGAGGGAGGGAGGGTGGGGGTGGAGGAAGAGCACAAAGCCCAAACCTGCCTCTAGTACGCTGAGAAAAACATGAGTGGGTGAGAGTGACAGAATATTAGATAGTACAGCTTCTTAAAATGCACTACTTAAGGAGAGACATTGCTCGACTGCCTTTGAGAGGGAAGGAGGATAATAGGGTCCTTGGTGTGTTTGTTTGTGCCGAGGACCGACCGGCGTGTGATGACCGGGGAGGTCTGCCGGCCCTAATTGGCCTGTTTAAATGTGCATTTCCAGAAAGCATGACACACCGATGGAAATTAGTTGGGGTTCTTTCTCCCTCTTCTTTTTATCATTACCTTATGACAACCAACCGTCCCAATTAGGACTATTGAAGGACTGGCGATAATTCAACAAAGCAGACACCTCAGGATGAACACATCATTGGAAGAGAGTTAAAAGTTCACGTAAAGTCTTGACAACCTGGGGAAAAGTTCAGGTAACCACACCATGTCTAATCACGTCCTCAAGAAGAGAATGCGATAATCCCATTGAAGTCATCTGCAGCAGGTGACATTAGCAAAATACCATCGTGGTCTCAGAGGAGCAGAGGAGAAGACCCAAAGGCCAGGTGTCAATTTGTTTTCAAACGTTTCTTCCAGAAAAAGACAGGAAAATGCTGTGCTCAAAAGTAGGCGGGGCAAAAGGAGTGGGTGCCACACTTCAAAGGGCTTCTCACTACCCCCTCTCCCCATTCCCCTCTCTCTGACATCGAGGTCGCTGTCAACTTTGACAAGTCACCATTCTGCCATTAAGTTAGGGGGTGGAGTTGGGTGCGTCTGTCTGTGTGAGTGCGTCTGAGTGTGTGTGGGGGGAGGGTTGTCGTCGGTGAAAATCAAACGGAGCCCCAATTAAACTAATTCTAACATGCCAGTGATCACGAGAAGGAGGCTCACCTGGACTCTCCCCTCCCTCCCTCCCCTTGCTTGCACATGCCTTTGCCTCCCTGACTCCCAGGCCTAATTGCCCAGGCCTAAAGCCTTGGGAATCTGCCGCTCCGATGTGCTAACAGCTCTTCAGCACCGAGGGCAAATTCCCACTCGGGCCAAGTCTCCACGGTGATTCCAGTCTCATCTTTAATGAGACAATTTACGAAATCAAAGGCGCTACTGGGACCAGCGGCGTGCGGAAACAGTTCCTACTTTGTTTTCCAGCTGCGACGACCGCCGACAAGACGCGAGACGTCCAATACCTTCAAAAAAAAGTGACGAGAATCGAGATAGGGTCCCCGTCCGTCATTTTAAACAACGGTCCACTAATTACCTATTTTCTCCGAGCAGGGGGTCCTGACATTGCATGGGGGTCTAGGCTTTGGTGTCCGTATAGATTATTGAGCCCACCTACGAGGAACGGCTGCAGAAAAGTACAAAACAATTAACGCTATTGCGCCACTATCAAAGGCTGCTCGGAGAAACACTAGGGCCATATATGGATGGAGAGAGGGATGCGGTGGGGGGGAGAAAAAGGAGAAATTAGTGTATTCACATCAAAAGGGAAAGGCAGGAGTCCGGTTGAGGACAATGGGCCACAATTACCATGGCACATGACAAGCACATGGCAGGGGAGACCCCCTCACTGCTTGATACACAGAGGGCCCAGGGCCTGCTCTGGAGAGAGGGGCTGACAGATGTTCTTTGTGTAGGCTGTCTCAACATCATGGACCATACCGAACATCCGGTCCTTTTTTTATGGAGTAACGTTGCAGTTTGACCACAGGATAGTAGACTACACGCCTACTATGCCTACCAGCAATGATTGCCTCAAAAACGTGATTATTTACCCTTATTAGGCAAGTCGGTTAAGAACAAAGAACAAATTCTTATTGTCAATGACGGCCTAGGAAGAGTGGGTTAACTGCCTGTTCAGGGGGAGAACGACAGATTTGTACCTTGTCAGCTCGGGGGTTTGACCTGGCAACCTTCCGGTTCCTAGTCCAACGCTCTAACCACTAGGCTACCCTGCCTCCGCAATTGAATTGAATACTGTCCTGTATGTGCTCTATTGCAGTTTGTTCAGAGTCCACGTGGAGAGCACTTTTTCTATGGTCATTTTGAATACTGCAGAAACCTGGGTTAACATCACCGCAATGTGTTATTTCTGATTAAGGCCCTGACATTTTAACACCTTGAAAATGTCCTCACATTCATCTAACAGTAATAAGCACTGAGTATCGCCCTGCAGGCGTGCTTAGTCTAAAGAGCTAACACTTCAGTAGAATAATGTGGCGTAGGAGAACATATGGGTCCTCATAATGAGGGGGTCATGTGTTCAAACCAGCGTATTTCCACGGATAATGTCAAACACGCTATTCATGGCATGTTGCTTTGAAGCCTTATCAAGGCTTGGATTAGAGGATGGTTGTATCTGAGATCAGCGCGTCTAAGCCCGGTGAAAGAGAGACAGACGGCGAGAGAAAAAGGCCGAGGGTGACGTGACGCTCTTTCCCTGGGAGCCAGGATTCTGCAGTGTAATCTTGTTATGCCATACAAACGTCTACTACGCTCTGGCTTCCTAAAACGAAAACGTGTAGCTAAGCACATGCACGTAAACATGCACACGCACGTACGCACATAGCCACGTACGCACATAGCCATATAGGCTTGCACACACACACACACACACAAAACACCGACATCAGCAATAAGATACTAGTGCACATAAATAATAGGATGGGGAGGAGAGAGGTAATTGACCAAAATGTAATCTTGATCATAAATAGCAGCGAATGCTGCTCATCTCCCTCTGTCACTGATATGAGAAGCTTACACCAACAGCTTAGAGATATCAAAGCATCCATTTTAAAGCTGCTGGCTAATGCCCCCTGTTGGTCACCCAAAGTCATTATGTTAGAGGTGACAAAATGTCAAGAGAGAATGAATGGAGGCGGTCCAGCTATCGTCCTGTCCAGTGACGACTCATCATTTACTGAGATGGGGCAGCGAGGGAAAGTGATTTGGGGACTAGGGAGACAAATGAGAGAAAGGTCCAATAGAACAAGTATCGTATGGGGTCAGTTTCCCAGAGCCAGATTGAGTCGACTCCTGGATTATCTAGACATTATTCTCAACGTCTGTTTTCTATCTAAATAGAAGGTACTGATATGGAGCATACAGTGGCTAAGCGGACAGGTCGCCCTCGAGGGAAATGAAACCACCAAAAGAGGATGTTAAATTGTAGTTAATTAGTCAATAGACCGGATACAGTAAATCTATCATATTGGACCATATGGGAATCAAACTCAATAGCAATGCTGAAGGAAGGCAGACGAGGAACCCTAAACTCCCCAGTTTAGGGGGTGCAGGAGTTTCAAGAGAAAATGGTCTGACAGATATTACTGTTCGTCTTCCTTTGGATCCCACCCCTTCTACTATGTGCATGGGAGGGGTTTGAAAGTCAACCCCTGAAGGTTACATCCTTGACAGAAAACATATGACCTAAAGTTAAGTCACCTTAATGCTTTGGTGGGTAAGATTTACACACTACAGATATGTAGGATTATTCTCTTAAAATTGTACACAACACATTGATTACAATGCTTGCCAGCTCCTATCATTGCACTTCAATAACGTGTATCGTTCATTATTGAAGCCATATTTGAATTGTAAATGTATTCTACTATTATTTCACTGCTGTATTTAATTAGTTAATACTCTCCACACGCAAGCTGGAGAAGATGACCTCATCACCGTAGTGTTTATGGATCACTGGGCCGGTGGCCTTTATATCTGCTATTGAATTATGGGAATTTCATTTTTTTTATTGAAGGAGCGGCCTCCAAATCCAATAAGAGTGTCAGCACTCCTCGGCCACACGTTGATGTATGATATAGGCCTACATTTTCCAAATGGACACAGTGTGCATAGCAGCAACGACATCCAAGTTCGATGCACATATGATATCGTAAATTAAACAATTAGTGCTGAAATAGTTTTAGCTGTGACCAATTTACCACATACAGCAAATGAGGTCATCAAAAGCTCCAAGACAATGCCTGGTATAATGTAATGGACACACACAGGCAAAGATGTTTCTTTAAGGAGCCTTATGTAAAGAGGGCAAAAGTCATCGTCCACTGCAATGTCATGAAGTAGAAGCTTAAAGGAAAGGTATAGGCCTGAAACCAAACCATTATGGAGGGTACAATCAAACCCCGTATAGCTGCCTTCTCCATTCACTCACAAGACCAAAACTGATTCAAGGAAGTTTAAGTTCGGTCTGGGTCTTCTTTACCATAGAGAGAAAGAGATATTGAGAAAGAACACTGGCCGTAATTTAATTAAAATGTGATAATGAGCACTTCAATCCACGAGGAGGATAAAGCGTCTTGGGTTAAAGGTGCGGTGTGTATGTTCCTCTGGATGTCTCTGGCCTGAGGAGCTGGATTGATCTTTGGTGGTGGGTTGCAGAAGAAGGCCTGCCTCCCCTGGGCTTAAGGGCCACACACCTGTGTGTGCGTCGGGGCCAGATAAGCCCAGATTAAGCTAAAGTTACCCGCTCTCTCTCCGCAATGTCATTCAAAACCTCAACGGCAACCATGCCGGGGACAAAGCGCCTTTTGGGCCATCCTAATAAACGCCATTAGCTTTGAGACATCAAACATGAAGGATTATGGGATTTTCAGGAAGGGGGGGAAAAAAAAGATGGAGGGTCAATGGGACTCCCTCACTCAAGCGTCCTTTTCTCTTGAGAGATTACGATACAATTTGTTTTCCTTTTTCCGCCATTTTGTACATCCCTCCTCTTTTGCAGATTCCCCCCAAAAAGCCGTACAGTAATCCCCTGCAGATGAAACTAAGGACCCACCAAAAAGGAAGATTACACAAGGCTTTGTAAAGCGTTCCTATACCGATGTGCGTGGGTATTGGGGGTGATTTTTAAGCACTTAACACAGGAACTGTGTAAGCAAGCACACACACACACACACACACACACACACACACGCACAGAACAGAAAGCTGCCTTTCTTCTGTATCTACTTCTTACACTACTTCTGTTTACTGAAAACAGACGTTTAGAAATATGAAGACCGCAGAAATAAAACCCACGGACACTGAAGTCAAGAAGTGGATTCAGAAGGGGGATTAAGCCAAAAACTTGTGTTGAATGACAAGAAGTGCCACGTCAATCTGACATGCCCTGCTTCTCCCCATTTGCACAAGGAGACAAAACCCACTGTGTTGAAGGGCTCTTTCATTCCCTAAGCCTGGGAATTTCTCTTTGTAGAGTAGCAGGTGGTTTAGCTGGTATAGGTCGAGGAAAAAGGAGGATATATCTATATATTTATCATTCTTTCTCCCCACTCCTTCGTCCAAGTGGTTTGTGGAACATCATTTTCTTATCAGTCCGAGTCCAGAGAGGTGGTTTAGAGGTGAAAAGATGTCAATATCTGCCAAACTAAAAAAAAAAAAATTCTGTAGCCAATAGCAGTGGAAACCACAACACAAAGAACTAAGAAACCACAACCACAATTATGTAGTAGCAGTGGAAGAATTTCTTTCCCACGATTAATGCTACCTCTGTGGACCAGGGGCATCCCTCAAAATCTTCCAAGATCACTTACCACAAAGACAAAAGGGAAGAAGAAAACTGTTAACAGTCAAGTTTCAACCCTGAGGATTACTCTCCTAATGTTGCACAGATTAGCAGCAGCCCGACCTTTGACTCCACCGGGGAGGCCTGCGCTTCTGACTCGGTTTAAGGCAATGAGGACTCTGCCAAATGAATACAACAGAACAGGCGCCCACTTTATCTACTGCCATAGTGGACCCCAAAAGGTTTCTGTTGCGATTGAGATCCAGGACTGATCCAAAACCAGTTTTGACAAAGCTTTAAGGTATACTGCGTCACACACAGTACAAAGCGATGTGTGGCCATCAACACAAAGCAACCCAATGAGAGCAGGTGGTGATTTGAGGACAATGGAGGGGAAGAATCAACATATATAAGGGGATCAGTTATCATTCGTTTGTCTGATATCAAAGATCAATATCCGTCAAATGCATTAATGCTAATGAAGAAATAAGATTCAGTTCAGATTGATCAAAGGCAGGGGTGTCAATACACTGCCCTGATCCTGACTCTAGTTCAGCTGTGAATAAAGGTAGGCTAAGCACAATTGCTATAATCCTGAGTGTGTGATGGGCAGATCTTTTACTTAACGCAATACACCCCATGTTCGTACATCTTGTAACCTATGGATTAGATAGGAGTGGCCAATAAATCAGATAAGGATATTAGGTTGCGATGCTATCGCCTCAAATTGAACGGATTAATGATTGGCGCAATAATTCAATGTATATCTTCAATAAAAGATTGGCAGGAGTTTTGAAAATATACTTTTTTTTTGGCAACTCAAGAAGACATGTTTCTTTTCTCCTATCGTTCCACTTAGAGCCAGGTCTGTCTTTTTTTTGCACAACATTTAAATACACACACACACACACACACACACTCAGCCCTCGTAAGCGCTGCCTTCAGGCGGCAAAGGCATCAACACTCTAGCCACGTTCAGAGGAGGTTGCATCTGCCGCTCCCCTCGCCCGACGTTGGGAAGGCTTCTTCTGCCTTAATCCTCTTTGACTTTATTCATGGAAAGGTCATCTCTGATTCTCCAAATGGAGGAGGCGATGGCTGCAGACGCTCTCTAGACATGCCAGAGAAACCATGGTAGCACCTGGGAGAGAGAGCGGGATGACAGGGGGACACTGCTGGTTGTGCTTTTTGGATGGGTTTGTGGTTTAAGGTTGTGCCATAAAGTGGCCAGGAATTCAAAGGGGCCAATTTTGGAACGAAACAGTGTGGTATGATTAGCGATTCAGAAAGGGCCATCTTGCTGGAATGGCATTGTCAAAATGGCTGACTATACAGTATGGTACAGGGGCAAAGCCACACATAAACAAGGAGAGAGAGAGACAGAAACAGAGTAAAAGTGCAAAAGAAAAGGTCACTTCTAACCAGAGACAAAGTACTAATTAAGAGGAACCAGTCCAGTGCGTTCACATGGAGACCATTAAAAAGCCCTCATCTGTCATAAGGGACCTTGTGTCAGGACTTCAGAAGCGCAGTCAATTGTATGGAAACACCACCATCGTTCCACTTGAAGAGTTTCGACCAAGCTCTCTACTGTAGGACGTAGAGAGAGAGATTAGCTTCAAGGCCAATAAGACCCAAGTGCCAAAAGAATGCTGACAGTTTCAGATGACGCAAGAATATTTGTTTTGCTGAAATGTTACAGGTCTTTAAAGCAACGGCGAGCGAAAACAGGTTCAGGATTGTTGGTGTATTGTTTTCTAGTGCAGCTACAGCATGATAACACTCACAGAGGTGTCCATTTCCTACAATGATATCCAATGACATCTCTTTGTCAAAGAAACGATTCCCACTTCCAACAAAACACATTTTTTCCTTCTCTTTTTTTCTTCAAAGCACGCCGCTCTGTTAATCGGCAGTTGGTGTAATTTGTCCTCGCCAAGATCTTTCCATAAACACGTGGCGTTCCCTGTTTGCTCGTTTTATTTGCTTGCATTGTTGTGTTTTTGTTCTCTCCAACTCCTCGTCCCTGCCTGCTTGATTGTTTGCGGTTTAATCGCAGCTTATTCCTGGGCCTCGTTTCCTTTCCTTGTGTTTTCATTTCATCCTCCCCGTCTCTGAGGGCTTGTTTTCTATTCGTGCCATGGCTCTTTTCATGTGTCCCTCGCCGGCAGAAATCAACGCTTAGATACACAGCAGGGAAGAACAAAACAAATAGACAAACACAGCCACAGAACAGATGCAAAGTGACTCTGAAAATGTCTTCCGTCTCTGATATGGCATTGGAACGAACCAGAGGAGGGAGAAGGGAGCCGATGGTACGGTTGTGTCTCATGAATATGGTACAGTACAAAGAGTACGGTTCTGAATGACAGTCTACGTTGCGTATACATGCATACTGTACATGCATAGGTACATAGACAGATGTTAGGCTCACTCGTAGGGTTGCAGTAGTACGTCTTCATAGTAGTATACCTCCATTACTCTATTCTATCAGTTACCAGGGTACCACCTGAACTAAACAATGTTACCGTGGCCGTTCCAGGCCCCCGATGCGCAGAAGGGACTCCTGAGGGGCTGCACCGCCTGACGCGGACACAGACAGACCCGCGGTGGTGCGCATGCCAGACTGGGCCACGTACCTCGCCGCGCTGAACGCCAAAGCGTAGATAACGGACGGAGTCTCGCTGTGGAATTAGGAAAGCCATCCTGATGATAAATCAGAGGAGGCGTGAGGGAGGGGGAGGGGAGGCCAGGTGTGTCAGAGGGAGCTGGTGTTATCACATATTACAGAGTCCAGGCCGAGTGAGGAATAGTGATGGTGGTGGTGGTGATAAAGAAAAGTTATTCCGGTATTCGGCCGTTGCGAAAGCACTTGACATTTCCGTTGACATTTGAGCCCCTTTGAGTCTGCTTGAAATTGCGGTGTTTCATCTCTGCGTAATGCTACACTTTAGAGAACCCATCTTATCTCTGAGATTATACAGCGGTATTATGCAGCGCTAATAGCGCATGTAGATACTTCACAAATGATACAAAAAAATGCATCACATCACATATAAGGAGGATTTGGCCCACCACTAAAGGAATACTTCGGAATATGCAAATACACCTCGGAAGAATAAGGGCTTAACAGATTTGACTCACTCAAACAATGACATGCGCCTCTTTCCCAGGATGCAACTGTCCGTCAGAAAGTGAGATTAGGGCTCTGGGTTGTGACAATGTGTTAAATGAAAGAGGACAACGAGACACCTCTTTCATTACCGGGATATGACTATAAATGTTTCTCCTATTGTTGTATCCAAAGAATGATTAAAGTCCTGCACTGGGAGGAGAGAGAAGAGGGTGTAGCAGGAAAAGGCTGTGCACTGCCCCCTATAGACTATTCTAACTGGCTGCAGGTTCACACATACAGAACTGGTAGGTCAACAGTATGTCATTGGTTCAATCTGGCATTGAGTTTAAAAGCTGGTCCTCAAGAACCTCTGAGAACTGATTAGGCTATGTTGTCGTTTTTTGGTCTAATTTATCTCCTCATTGATTTCAAGGGAAACTGACCTCAAACAAACTACTGTATCAAGAGGTATCTCAAGTCAGAGCTCGAAAATGGTTCTGCAAATATTTTGGAAATGGAATCGAAGATCTAGCCAATTCAGTGACAGGGGTTGGGAATAAGATTCAATGTCCACTTATCACTATGAGCCCCACAGAGTTGCAGTAGCTACTGAGAACACTATGCCTGTATTACTACAGTTACAGGGTATGTTCAGTAGCAGGTGAGCCATGGGGCACAAAGGCTGAAACACCAACAGATGTCCCTGTATTGATCCACAGCTGGTCCCAGTGCCAGGGAGGAGGGGGGTGGGGGACATAACTGTTAAATGGGATAGAGTTAGTGGTGGTGAGGGGTGCACTGGTTAGAGCCCCCCCCCCCCCCCCCCCAAACTCTTCTGTCACATCCTACTCGTCAATGCCCTGGGGTCATTTTGTGAAATGTTACCAGTAAATATCCAGCCTGGATTAGTGAAGACACAAAATACCACGGCCATCTGCCCTACTTACACCAATTCAAAAGCTTCTGATGGCCGCAGTTGATCAGCTGTGTACACACAGCACATCACAGCTTGGGGGAAATGAAGACTGTTTTGTTGATGCCTTTCGAGCTCAGCCAAGGTGAGGTACTGTACGTTTATAGAGAGCTGGAACAGGAAGTCACCCCTAGTTGTGTATGGTGGAGCTTGTCTCTAGGGGGGATGGGTGGTCAGACCAGTTCCTCATATCTAGATTCAATCACAGTTGTAAAAGCGGTCCATCTGTAGCCAGAGTCACTGTGCTGTGTAGAGTATTGGACTGACTCTAGCCTTATCAGCTCGGCCAGTCCACTCTCCACCGGCCTGACCAGTTACCACTGGCTCACAGCCCAATCACACTTCAGAGGACTTGGCTAATAGAAAAATAAATTGCAGAGGCCAATTCCAATACATTGTGCCATGAGTAGAAAGGGGGGAAAAACTCTCCCCTGCCTCTGATATAATAGCAACACAACAGTCATATCAGGTTAATACAAATCTATGGGACTATCAGTGGACTCATCCTGTTTAGGAGATGCAAGGTCAGCGGTTTTCTCCAACAGCGGCTCTCCCTCAGGACAGGCAATATGGCCGTTTCCCTATGAACATACAGACGTACTCTGGAACACACACATAGCCCTCCTGTCATATTAGTCCCCGTCCAGCTCTGCTCCGCAACAGAGGGGAGTAAAGGCCCTCTACTCAGCAGGATGCTCGCTGAGGTCAGAGAGAGAAGGAAAGAGAGATGTGTTGCAATCAATAGGCCTACGTTGTAAATTAGACAGGCTATGGAGCAGCAGCAAAGGTGGGATCGATACTTGTGCTCAAAGTTAATACAACGGCCAAAATCCCCAAATAACTGTTCCTGTGGGGAAGGTTATGCTTTGACAAGATGGCTGAACATTGCCTTGTGTTTATGTTCAATGATAATCCATGATGAAACAGCAATGTGGGCATTAGAAGGCAGACATGTTGACCACCCAAGCTGAGGCTTGCAACTGCAGTGTGAGCAGAGGTTCATTAACTAGCCTCTTGACACACCGGATGGGTAAAGTCACTCCATCATTGTGGCGGTGCTCCCTTGTGAACCTAACGGAGCAGATCACTGGCTCCACCACAAACAGAGAGCTACAGAAGTCCACTGTCACTGTGGCCCAGAGCACAAAGACAGGCGTCAGACCCCCACGGAGACGGAGGGAGGCACGTTGTGTTCCATCTAACTGACTCACTGGGAGAGAGTCATCCAGACTGGAAAAGACAACATCACAGAGGAGTACTGTATCTGACTCAACAGTAAAACAAAATCTTCCCAGAGGAGTACTGTATCTGACTCAACAGTAAAACAAAACCTTCACAGAGGAGTACTGTATCTGGCTCAACAGTAAAACAAAACCTTCACAGAGGAGTACTGTATCTGACTCAACAGTAAAACAAAACCTTCACAGAGGAGTACTGTATCTGACTCAACAGTAAAACAAAACCTTCACAGAGGAGTACTGTATCTGACTCAACAGTAAAACAAAACCTTCACAGAGGAGTACTGTATCTGACTCAACAGTAAAACAAAACCTTCACAGAGGAGTACTGTATCTGACTCAACAGTAAAACAAAACCTTCACAGAGGAGTACTGTATCTGACTCAACAGTAAAACAAAACCTTCACAGAGGAGTACTGTATCTGACTCAACAGTAAAACAAAACCTTCACAGAGGAGTACTGTATCTGACTCAACAGTAAAACAAAACCTTCACAGAGGAGTACTGTATCTGGCTCAACAGTAAAACAAAATCTTCACAGATGAGTACTGTATCTGACACAACAGTAAAACAAAGCCTTCACAGAGGAGTACTGTATCTGACTCAACAGTAAAACAAAGCCTTCACAGAGGAGTACTGTATCTGACACAACAGTAAAACAAAGCCTTCACTGAGGAGTACTGTATCTGACACAACAGTAAAACAAAGCCTTCACAGAGGAGTACTGTATCTGACACAACAGTAAAACAAAGCCTTCCCTGAGGAGTACTGTATCTGACACAACAGTAAAACAAAGCCTTCCCTGAATGTATACAGGTAGGCTAACTGCCCCCCCCCCCCCCCCCAAAAAGTTCCAAAAATCATCAGTCTCTGTCTGGATTCCTGAACACTACTGTGTGTAAACCAGGCGGATTGACGTAATAAATAACATGGGAAATGCAGTGATGTGATATGGTGAGACACCATTTGGTGATGGGTAAAAAAAAAGCAATGGAATCAGTGGAATCAAGGAAATGGGGAGGGGGGGTTGCCTGGCCACTGTAACCAGGTTAATGAGGCCCGATTGTCGACAAAAAAGGCCCCCCAAAAAGTTTATTAATCCATACAGCTGGATAATAATGAATAAATTAGATCAATAATGTATTTCCATACATAATATACATACATTTCATAACAGTATTAATATAATCCATATTTCTCATAATAGTAGAAACAAGAGTCATTAATTACCCACGAACTGGTTCAAAATAATGGACTATTCCGCCGTGGCAGAGTTCCCGTTCATTGTTTCACGCGATACGATTGCAAACAGGAATTTCCTTGATATTAAGCTGCAGCAACGAGGCACTTGTCAGAGTGGGGCAGAGAAAAGGAAAAGAAGGAAAGTAGATTTAATTTCAACAGAAAAATGTAGAAGTTCACACATTTCTTTAGTAAAAACACAGGTGCTGCTGATAATACTGCCAGCGGTATCGAGAGGACGTGTATGTGTAGCCCATGTACCCGATGGCTTGTCATACTCTTTTTGGCCAGACAGTATCAGATATATGCTTCAGATATATGGGCTACATCTAGTAAGACAGAGGGGCGCTGTTTCACTCGCTCAGATGCTTTGTCCAGCGAGACCGTTTCAGCCACTTGCGATTTGAAGGAAAGTTGTCAGGTGCACTGTTCGGATGCTGGAACTATTTTGGACGAATGTGCGAAGCTAACCTCCTTTTGAAGTGATTTGTTTGGCAATAAGATGAAAACATTATGACTGGTTGTGTTCATGGCACATTCAGAGTGGCCCGTGCCTGGCACCTCCAAATCACTAAGACCCCACCTGAATGGAATATCACTAGCTAGGAGGAATAACACCAAGTCTTCAACTTAAAATGGAAAGTTTAGTCTAATTATAAAGATACATAAATCCCACTTTATTTCTTTATAAATTGAATACAAATACAGACGTGAAACAATACCAAGGATGCAAACTGGTGAGGGGCAAAAAAGGTGAGAAGAATTTTGACCCGAAAACTCACGTACTGTGTAGCGGCATACACAAAAATGTGCTTTAAAAATATGAAATAATAAATAACTACCACGCCAGCTGTATGCTCTGTCTGGCTGTTAATTAAGGATGAATATTCTGCATTAGACCAGTGTCATTAGCCTAGGCTTACAAATCCCTGCATGACATTGCTGCATCTGTTGACCAGAATCGTATTCCCATTCAATCTGTCTAGTAGTAGGCCTATATGTTAATAAAACATCTGAATGTGTAATGCCAATGACAAAACAATACACTACCACACACCAAACATACTATTACAGTTTGTCTTGATTACTAACACAATGAAAATGATAGGCACATTTTTGCAGAGTAAACACAACCTCTTGTGGTGTGGGGGCTGTGCTTTGGCAAAGTGGGTGGGGTTATATCCTGCCTGTTTGGCCCTGTCCGGGGGTATCATTGGATGGGGCCACAGTGTCTCCTGAACCCTCCTGTCTCAGCCTCCAGTATTTATGCTGCAGTAGTTTATGTGCCGGGGGGCTAGGGTCAGTTTGTTATATCTGGAGTACTTCTCCTGTCTTATCCGGTGTGAATTTAAGTATGCTCTCTCTAATTCTCTCTTTCTTTCTCTCTCTCGGAGGACCTGAGACCTAGGACGATGCCTCAGGACTACCTGACATGATGACTCCTTGCTGTGCCCAGTCCACCTGGCCATGCTGCTGCTCCAGCTTCAACTGTTCTGCCTGGGGCTATGGAACCCTGACCTGTTCACCGGACATACTACCTGTCCCAGACCTGCTGTTTTCAACTGTCTAGAGACAGCAGGAGCGATAGAGATACTCTCAATGATCGGCTATGAAAAGCCAACTGACATTTACTCCTGAGGTTCTGACTTGTTGCACCCTCGACAACTACTGTGATTATTATTATTTGACCATGCTGGTCATTTATGAACATTTGAACATCTTGGCCATGTTCTGTTATAATCTTCACCCGGCACAGCCAGAAGAGGACTGGCTACCCCTTATAGCCTGGTTCCTCTCTTGGTCATAGCTGATAAAACTTACTCCCATGAATGTGAACCTCTTCTGCACGTGTTAAATCAGTCCTTATGCATAAAATAAATCACCTCTGAGTTGCTGTTTGCAATAATGGACCAAATAAGAGGCCGAGAGCAAGGACAAAGGAGACATAGAGGGGCCAACAGAGGAAGATACACTACATGGACACCTGCTCATTGAACACCTCATTGTCAAGTATACTCCCTCTACGGCCTCTAGGTCATCAGGCTGCTGATTATCCCGCACACCTGTCACCAGCGTATCTCACAGCTGCGCCTCATGACACTCACCTGGACTCCATCATCTTCTTGATTTTCTTCCCTATATCTGTCACTCCCCTTGGTTCTTTCCTCAGGTGTTATTGACTCTGTTTTCATGTTGGTGCGTTGTTTGTGTTTCGTGTTCATTGTTTCTTTTATTCATTAAAACTCTTACTCCCTGAACTTGCTTCCCGACTCTCAGCCCACTCGTTACACTCATTACAAAATCATGGGCATTAATATGGAGCTGACCCCCCCCCCCCCTTTGCTGCTATAACAGCCTCAAATGTTCTGGGAAGGCTTTCTACTAGATGTTGAAAAATTGCTGTGGGGATTTGCTTCCATTCAGCCACAAGAGCATTAGTGAGGTCGGGCACTGATGTTGGGAGATTAGGCCTGGCTCGCAGTCGGCATTCCAATTCATTCCAAAGATATTCTATGGGGTTGATGTCAGGGCTCTGTGCAGGCCAGTCTAGTTCTTCCACACGGATCTTGACAAACCATTTCTGTATGGAACTCACTTTGTGCACAGGGGCATTGTCATGCTGAAACAGGAAAGGGCCTTCCCCAAACTGTTGCCACAAAGTTGGAAGCATAGAATTGTCTAGAATGTGGACCGAGCACAACCCCATTCTCATCGACAGGGCTGCAGTGGAGCAGGTTGAGAGCTTCAAGTTCCTTGGTGTCCACATCACCAACAAACTAACATGGTCCAAGCACACCAAGACAGTCGTGAAGAGGGAACAACAAAACCTATTCCCCCTCAGGAGACTGAAAAGATTTGGCATGGGTCCTCAGATCCTCAAAAAGGTTCTACAGCTGCACCATCGAAAGCATCCTGACTGGTTGCGTCACTGCCTGGAATGGCAACTGCTTGGCCTCCGACCGCAAGGCACTACAGAGGGTAGTGCGAACGGCCCAGTACATCACTTGGGCCAAGCTTCCTGCCATCCAGGACCTCTATACCAGGCGGTGTCAGAGGAAGGCCCTAAAAATAGTCAAAGATTCCAGCCACCAGACCATTATACCTCCTCCACCAGATGGTGAAGTGTAATTCATCACTCCAGAGAAAGCGTTTCCACTGCTCCAGGGTCCAATGGCGACGAGCTTCACACCACTCCAGCCGATGCTTGGCATTGTACATGGTGATCTTAGGCTTGTGTGCGGCTTCTCGTCCATGGAAACCCATTTCATGAAGCTGCTTCCAGAGGCAGATTGGAACTCGGTAGTGAATGTTGCAACAGGGAACAGACAAGTTTTACGCACCATGTGCTTCAACTCTCTGCGGTCCCGTTCTGTGAGATTGCGAGGCCTACCACTTTGCGGCTGAGCCTTTGTTGCTCCTAGACTTTTCCACTTCATAATAACAGCACTTACAGTTGACAGGGGCAGCTCTAGTGGGGCAGCTCTAGCAGGGCAAAAATTAAGTCTTCAGTACGGGCCATTCTACTGCCAAAGTTTGTCTATGGAGGTTGAATGGCTGTGTGCATGATTTTATACAACTGTCAGCAACGGGTGTGGCTGAAATAGTCGAATCCACTAATTTGAAGGGTTGTCCACACAGCAAGTTCATTAGAAAGTGCATTGAAGATGTCGTTCCCATCGCAACGAATAAAACATTCCCAAACCATAAACCGTGGATTGATGGCAGCATTCGCGTGAAACTGAAAGCGCGAACCACCGCTTTTAACCAGGGCAAGGTGACCGGAAACATCAAATCAAATCAAATGTATTTATACAGCCCTTCGTACATCAGCTGATATCTCAAAGTGCTGTACAGAAACCCAGCCTAAAACCCCAAACAGCAAGCAATGCAGGTGTAGAAACATGACCGAATACAAACAGTATAGCTATTCCTTCCGCAAGGCAATCAAACAAGCTAAGCGTCAGTATAGAGACAAAGCAGAGTCGCAATTCAACGGCTCAGACACAAGAGGTATGTGGCAGGGTCTACAGTCAATCACGGATTACAAAAAGAAAACCAGCCCCGTCACGGACCAGGATGTCGCAACCAAAACATGCGGACTCTCCTTCACTGCAGCCGACGTGAGGAAAACATTTAAACGTGTCAACTCTCGCAAGGCTGCAGGCCCAGACGGCATCCCCAGCCGCGTCCTCAGAGCATGTGCAGACCAGCTGGCAGGTGTGTTTACAGACATATTCAATCAATCCTTATCCCAGTCTGCTGTTCCCACATGCTTCAAGAGGGCCACCATTGTCCCTGTTCCCAAGAAAGCTAAGGTAACTGAGCTAAACAACTACAACCCCGTAGCACTCACTTCCGTCATCATGAAGTGCTTTGAGAGACTAGTCAAGGACCATATCACCTCCACCCTACCTGACACCCTAAACCCGCTCCAATTTGCTTACCCCCCAAATAGGTCCACAGACAATGTAATCTCAACCACACTGCACACTGCCCTAACCCATCTGGACAAGAGGAATACCTATGTGAGAATGCTGTTCATCGACTACAGCATTTAACACCATAGTACCCTCCAAACTCGTCATCAAGCTCGAGATCCTGGGTCTCGACCCCGCCCTGTGCAACTGGGCACTGGACTTCCTGACGGGCCGCCCCCAGGTGATGAGGGTAGGTAACAACATCTCCAACCCACTGATCCTCAACACTGGGGCCCCACAAGGGTGCGTTCTGAGCCCTCTCCTGTACTCCCTGTTCACCCATGACTGTGTGGCCATGCACGCCTCCAACTCAATTATCAAGTTTGCGGACGACACTACAGTGGTAGGCTTGATTACCAACAACGACGAGACGGCCTACAGGGAGGAGGTGAGGGCCCTCGGAGTGTGGTGTCAGGAAAATAACCTCACACTCAACGTCAACAAAACTAAGGAGATGATTGTGGACTTCAGGAAACAGCAGAGGGAGCACCCCCCTATCCACATCGATGGAACAGTAGTGGAGAGGGTAGTAAGTTTTAAGTTCCTCGGCGTACACATCACAGACAAACTGAATTGGTCCACCCACACAGACAGCGTCGTGAAGAAGGCGCAGCAGTGCCTCTTCAACCTCAGGAGGCTGAAGAAATTCGGCTTGTCACCAAAAGCACTCACAGACTTCTACAGATGCACAATCGAGAGCATCCTGTCGGGCTGTATCACCGCCTGTTACGGCAACTGCTCCACCCACAACCGTAAGGCTCTCCAGAGGGTAGTGAGGTCTGCACAACGCATCACCGGGGGCAAACTACCTGCCCTCCAGGACACCTACACCACCTGATGTCACAGGAAGGCCATAAAGATCATCAAGGACAACAACCACCCGAGCCACTGCCTGTTCACCCCGCTATCATCCAGAAGGCGAGGTCAGTACAGGTGCATCAAACAGGGACTGAGAGACTGAAAAACAGCTTCTATCTCAAGGCCATCAGACTGTTAAACAGCCACCACTAACATTGAGTGGCTGCTGCCAACACACTGACTCAACTCCAGCCACTTTAATAATGGGAATTGATGGAAATTGATGGAAAATATATCACTAGCCACTTTAAACAATGCTACTTAATATAATGTTTACATACCCTACATTACTCATCTCATATGTATATACTGTACTTTATATCATCTACTGCATCTTTATGTAATACATGTATCACTAGCCACTTTAAACTATGCCACTTTGTTTACATACCCTACATTACTCATCTCATATGTATATACTGTACTCGATACCATCTACTGCATCTTGCCTATGCTGTTCTGTACCATCACTCATTCATATATCTTTATGTACATATTCTTTATCCCTTTACACTTGTGTGTATAAGGTAGTAGTTTTGGAATTGTTAGGTTAGATTACTCGTTGGTTATTACTGCATTGTCGGAACTAGAAGCACAAGCATTTTGCTACACTCGCATTAACATCTGTTAATCATGTGTATGTGACAAATAGATTTGATTTTTGATTTGACATACTTTTAGCCATGTAGTATAGTTCAGCTCTCAGTTAAAATGGAAAAAGGTTAAAGAAAGCCTTTTGTTCCTGAATATTTATGCTCTTGAGTGACATGTTTCTGCATTGGTCATCATTTTAGGAAAACAGAATACAGTCCATGCAGTGATATGTTTACTTGCCTTTTATGGTGCGTACTATAATTCTAGTATCAACAAATGGCACAGACATATAAAAGAGGTATAACCATGTTAGGATATATTGATAATTATATTTATAGTAATTGATTGAAATGACTTTTCATTAGATAACAAGTTGTACGTTTTAATGGAGGTAATTGATTTTGTGTCACTTATTTAATGTTCTGAGAGTCTTAATACACTTAGCAAATTAAAGGTGTCATTTTGGCCTACAGTTTGAGGCTGCGTGTTAATTGAAAAAATGAATTCTGTTTGGACAAATGTGCTCAAGCAATCGAGAAAAACTGTAAATGCCACACAACAAGGTAACAGCACATAGAGACGCTCGTGGCATAAGCTAGCAGAGCTAGCTTGAAGTATCAGCCAGAGAGATCTAGCTGGTGGCATTGGCTACTGCCATTAGGTCATCCTTTATGAACGTAAGCATTAGCTTTAGTGTGTTGGAGGAGAGTTGCAAGAGACTTGGATGCAACCCACACATGAGGAAACGTCACTGTTAACTGTGTGTATATTCAGCAAACTTAGCATGTGTAACTATTTGTATGAACATAACAAAATTAACTGAGACATACACTGCACAAGTTCCACAGACATGTGACTAACAGAAATTGAATAATCCCTGAACAAAGGGGGGTGGGGGTCAAAATCAAAAGAAACAGTCAGTATCTGGTGTGGCCACCAGCTGCATTAAGTACTGCAGTGCATCTCCTCCTCATGGACAGCACAAGATTTGCCAGTTCTTGCTGTGAGATGTTACCCCACTCTTCCACCAAGGTACCCGCAAGTTCCCGGGCATTTATGGGGGGAATGGCCCTAGCCCTCACCCTCCGATCCAACAGGTCCCAGACGTTCTCAATGGGATTGATGGTCTGCCACTGCAAGGACGATCAGCTGTCTCTCCTGTCTCCCTGTAGCGCTGTCTCAGGCGACTCACAATACAGCACATGCAATTTATTGCCTTGGCCACATCTGCAGTCCTCATGCCTCCTTGCAGCATGCATAAGGCACGTTCACGCAGATGAGCAGGGACCCTGGGCATCTTTCTTATGGTGTTTGTCAGAGTCATTAGAAAGGCCTCTTTAGTGTCCTAAGTTTTCATAACTGTGACCTTAATTGCCTACCGTCTGTTAGTGCTGTTAGTCTGTTAAAGCTGTTAGTGTCTTAACGACCGTTTCACAGGTACATGTTCATTAATTGTTTATGGTTCATTGAACAAGCATGGGAAACATTGTTTAAACCCTTTACAATGAATATCGGTGAAGTTACTTGGATTTTTACAAATTATCTTTGAAAGACAGGGTCCTGAAAAAGGGACGTTTCTTTTTTTTGCTGAGTTTAGGTAGTTACATGGCTCCCAGTTCGGGTCTCCCCATGGCTACCCTTAAGAGTAATGGCCCTGACATTCAGCCGTACAGATACCAGTGAGCATCGGACAGAAACATATCACTGTAACGTCGGCCCAAATCGTAACCAGTACAATATACAGGCGTTTGCATGTAGCATATACCCCTACTATATACCATAGTCTAGGCCCGTAAAACATACCACTGCAGATGTCATCACTGTCATCATCATACAAACCCTTCTGTTGGTGCCCCCTGAGGGTCAAGCTCGTGGGTGAATACGTGTAATATCTGAGACCTCTTAATACCATTTTGTGGAACGCCTCAGAGCAGCCAGAACCACCTAAAGCCAAGCAACAGAAAATACATACCTGAGCATAACCACCACACAGAGACAAGCTTGCCACTCCCCCATTCTTAACAGAACAGTCTCACACCCACTGTTACAATGCATCTGAGCAGAGGAAGGTGGGGGGATGGAGAGGATTATGGCCAGATGACGCTGCCTGGCAGGCAGGTGAGCTCAGCGTGATTCGTTGGATGGCAGGGGGGGACCAGGCCAGGCCAACCACAGGGAGGGTGCCCTCCTCGACCCCCGGCTCCGCCAGAGGGCCCACTGTGAGCGGCCGGAGGCGTCACCTCTTCCCACTGCCCTGTGGATCGCTGCCCATGGCCCGCTGTCCTTGCCAATTCTACCTAGCAGACATGAGAGGCATTCAGAGCAGCAACAAAGAAGTCCCAGGTTCAGGGGCCCTGGCATCTGATTCACAGGAGGGGGGGACCAGCGTGGGGTGAGGGAGGGAGGCAGCAGTGGAAGAGCAGATGCTGAGAGCACATCTGGAGAAGTGATCTGTCTGTCCCCCACCTACCAGACCACCACAGACAACATTAAAACACACAGACAAACACAATATGGTGAATCAAAGCCTCAGATGAGGACCCCATATCCATTATCAAGCTTGAAATCCATTCCAACCAAAATGTTACCATATATAGCCTATTAGTTTACATTTAGTCTAGCTGTTATGCTGTACATAACTGTCAATGTGTCATAGGCCCTAAAGAAAGAGACAAAGATTCTGATAGAAGGGCTCGAGTCACTTTGTTCAAATTGTACTGCCTCAGGGCTGGAGGACTACTGCGGCGGTAAGTCTAGTCTACACATCACAGTGACAGTCTCATTTCATGTCCAGCCCTTGAACACGGACATGAAGGAAAGGGACCGGGAATTTTATAAAGGGACATTTACTCCTGAAAAGAACACAGGGTTTGAGCGGGTTTGAGTACAAAAGGGCTGAAGAGCAAGTGCCCTGCAATAAAATAAAGTAAGGTCAGCAGACTTCCCATGTGACAGCACACTGCCTTGGATTAGGTGGTGTAAGCCTATTAATGTGGTTTGGACTAGGTGGACCACCCTGTCTCCCCACCCTGCCTGGCCGGCCAAAGATTAGCCTGTTAAACGCACTTCCCGCCTGCATAAAATGCAAACTCTGCTCCTCATCCAATAGCAACAATTCCGATAGGGACCTGTCTGACCACCCGTAACTTAAGTTACCTTTTCTACCATTCAAATGCATGTGGGATTTGTTTCCCTTCAAAAGAGCAGTTCTCTCTTATCAGCCATATTGTATTAATGTGTTTATCTTTATTAGGGCAATGCCATGAGTAAAGGAAAATGTCAAACTTCTCAGCCAGGCATGTGGCAATGTTTTACACTCCAATTAGAATCAAAGCACTTTTGAGAGAAAGGGGGACATGTTTTATTGTGGACATTGGTGGATCATGCAAGGAATTTTAGTAGGCCAATTTGAAATAGTCCTGTCATTTCTGAAATATTAATAATTTGGCTCGGATAACTGGTTAGGCCGCTGAGCAGAGCAGGTAGCCTAATGAAATTCAGTCAGCGACCTTTATCATTATGCAATTTCCTTGCATAGCATTCTGGCAGTGGAACAAATGAAGGAGTACTGTTTGACACGGTGCCATTTCACCGACAAAAAACACAATCTACCACTAAGTTTTTTTTTTTCTACAGAGACTGGGGATTAACATTTCTGAGCTCGGGCCACAGATTAGGTGCGCGGGGGTCTAGAATTTCATCATCTTGCAGAGGCACAATGGCTCATTCTTACCGTTTCCCTCATCTATTCTCCGACGGTGGGGGTCATTGGTGCGTGCCTTTGCTCCTGTATTTGTTTTACGTTCAGTATACCCTTGGGTTTTTTACATATTTAAGAACCACAGGAAAAACAAACTATGTATTTACCCAGTCGAAAACTATGCTTTTTCAGAGACACTTCCTAGCACACGCTGCCACCTTGTGGGAAAAGCACAACATCGCGTAAAAGCGCTGTGACATTGGTATTTAAGGTCCGCTTTGTGGCCTTTGCCCATCACAAGTAAATACATTTTATTTAGAGGCATAATGCCAAACCGGAGATATGCCTGCATATAGAACAAAGGTTGCTTTGTTCTAGAAATTGTACTTTCCCAATTCAATAAAAATAATAATAATAAGTATTTATAAATAATAAATTTTAATATATATTCAATGTAGAGCCAATTTAACATTTATTTAATTGAAGTTAATCTGTTAAATATACTATATACACACAATGATCCAAAGAATATATCAAGTAGCACATCCAAACTACACAAAGACAATGTAATACAAAAAGGTAATAACAGTCAAGATATTTCATCAATAGAGAAAAGGCAAAGATGAACAGAAAAATTATGAACTCAGGAAACAGTGAAGTCAACCTGTCCAGAACGGGTCTCAATGCTCTAATTGCACATTCAGGACAACCACAGAGCAATCTTCTCTTCAAAGCTTGACACCCTCCCCTGGCTCCATGTACCCATCAAGAGGCAGCAGGGGGCTGAAGCGCAGCAGGGGCAGATCCACCGAGGGGCAGCATTCTTTGGGGTGAGCCCAGCCTTCCTTAGGGAGCCGTATGGGTGGGACCGGAGGGGGCAGCTCCGAGTTGGTGCGGGTGGAAGTGTTGTCGTTGCCATCGTTTTTGTAGTCAGGAGGGGGGATGGGGGGGACGCTCACGAGGCTGCTGCGCCGACAGTGGACCAGGAAGGCCCCCCGGTGGTGGCGGTGGTACAGCATGCCCACGGTACCAAGGAGCAGCAGGATGAGGCAGCTGAGCAGGAAGCACACCACGTAGATGCCTTTGACCATCCCGCTGGACCACGCCGAAGTACAGCCTAAGGTCAAAGGTTAGGCAAGGTTTAGATGTACACAATTTACCTAGTGCAGTCACCTTCATGTCTAACATTGTTAGGTAACAATGTGTAACCCTAACAAACCCATTTTCAGGGGTTAAATCGGGAATATTAGGGTGGTGGTCTAACTTGTCAACTTCAGTGCCACTGATTTTTTTTAAACTAACCAATGTCATACTGTATGTTTTCCTTGTACTTCAGAGAACAATAATTCTACCAAAATCTATGGAGTACCAGTGTTACGGTGCTGCTGCTCAGGACTATGCTGATCCACCGTAATCGTCGACTCATTGTGCCGGTCCGTATCAGCGGCCTTGGTGTCCACGCAAATGGTTCCACCTGAGCCCAGCCTAGACATGTCATCGAACCCGGAGTGGCATCGGCATGTGTAGGAACCAAAGCGGTTCACACACTCAGCGTTGATGTCACACAGCACCAGCTGAGTCTCACACTCATTCACATCTGAGACACACACAGGGTGCAAAACTAACATCGATTAATGGAGTTAAATATGAAAACAAAATCACGTCAAATCAATTATTTAAAGTCACACAAAATTCATTTTTCACCTCAAGACACCTACTTGCAAGCTATACAACACTATCTTATTAAACCTCTGCAGTAACCTTTAGTGCCAGTTGTAAATATCAGAGTACAGTGCAAAATAAGCTACAGATTTATGTTTGTTTGGAGGAAACTGAGACCTACCAGCAGTGGATACAGAGACGATGACACCCTGTGTTGAGCTGCCCCTGGGGCTAACCACCATCTGTAACAGCTCCTGCAGGGCCGGGTGCAGGGTCCTGTGATCCTTCATCCCTTCTGGCCCACCCCCAATTTGCAGCCAGAGGATGTAAAGCACTCCTGCACTCAACCTGTTGATACAACAGAACTGTTAAAAGGCATTTAATCCATCAGTTGTAGCCTAATTCAGCAAAAGGTTGGTATATTTTATCAACTACAGTGCCAAGAACCCCTTTTTATGCAGTAAAAAAAAAGTCATGACAAAATTGGAGCTCTTGGTTACAAAATGTAGTAAACCAACCTTTTTATTCTTTTGGAGGATAGGGTTTTGGGTATGTGGACAATTTCCAACTGCTCATTAATCTGAAAAACAAATTAATTATTGCAGTTCCAAATCAAATGCACCAGTCACAGTAAATAATGACCAAAAGCCATATACAGTCTTTACACATTTTGATTTGTTAAAGCCTTAGCCTAAAATGGTTTTTTAAAAATTGACTTTTGTCATCACTGGCCTACACACAATAACCCATAATGTCAAAGTGGAATGGGTTAGTTTTTCACAAACCACCTAAAAATAAAATCCCTTTGAGCATGGGAAAGTTACTAAATTACACATTGGATGGTGTATCAATACACAGTCACTACAAAGACACAGGAGTCCTTCCTAACTCAGTTGCCGGAGAGGAAGGAAACCATTCAGGCATTTCACCATGAGGCCAATGTGACGTTAAAAGTTTTCTCCTATTACAGCCATTAAAAAGTCTGAGGATGGATCAACATTGTACACTGACCAAAAATATAAAAACGCAACATGCAACAATTTCAAAGATTTTACCGAGTTAGTTCCTATGGAACTCAGTCAATTGAAATACATTTATTAGGCCCTACTATATGGACTGGGAATACAGATATGAATCTGTTGGTCACAGATACGTTAAAAAGAAAGGTAGGGGAGTGGATTAGAAAACCAGTCAGTATCTGGAATGACCATTTGCCTCATGCAGCGAGACATCTCATTCGCGTAGAGTTGACCAGGCGGTTGATTGTGGTCTGTGGAATGTGTCCCGCTCTTCAAATAGCTGTGCAAAGTCGTTAAGGGAACTGGAACACGCCGTCGTACACGTCGATCCAGAGCATCCCAAACTTGCTCAATGGGTGACATGTCTGGTGAGTATGCAGGCCATAGAAGAACTAGGCAATTTTCAGCTTCCAGGATTTCTGTACAGATACTTGTGACATTGGGCTGTGAACTATGCTGAAACGTGATGGCCGCAGAAGAATGCCACGACAATGGGCATCAAGATCTCGTCACGGTATCCCTGTGCATTCAAATTGCAATCAATAAAAAGCAGTTGCGTTTGTTGTCCGTAGCTTATGCCTGACAATACCATAACCCCACCATGGGGCACTCTGTCAACGTTGTGAACGTCAGCAAAACAACTCCGACACCATACACTCTGCCATATACAGTTGAAACTGGGATTCACCCGTGAAGAGCACACTTCTTCAGCATGTTAGTGGACATTGAAGGTGAGCATTTACCTACCGAAGCCACTTATGACCGCAAACTGCAGTCAGGTCAAGACCCTGGTGAGGAAACGAGCATGCAGCGGAGATTCCCCCACAACAATTTGTGTTGTGCAAACCCAGTTTCATTCACTGTCCAGATGACTGGTCTCAGACAATCCCGCAGGTGAAGAAGCCGGATGTGGAGGTCCTGGACTGGGGTGGTTACACGTGGTCTGCGGTTGTGAGGCTAGTTGGGGTTACTGCCAAATTCTCTAAAATGACATTGTATGGTAAAAGAAATTCACATTCAATTCTCAGGCAACAGCTCTGGTGGACATTCCAGCACTCAGCATTGCAATTGCATGCTCCTTCAAAACTTGAGACCTCTATAGTATTGTGTGACAACTGCACATTTTAGAGTGGCCTTTTATTGTCCCCAGCACAAGGTGCACTTGTGTAATGATCATGCTGTTTAATCAGTTTCTTGATAATCCATCCACCTGACAGGTGTGGTATATCTTGGCAAAGGAAAAATTCTCACCAACAGGGATGTAAACAAATTTGTGCACAACATTTGGGACAAATAAGCTTTGTGTGTATATGGAACATTTCTGTAATATTTTATTTCAGCTCATGAAACCAACACTTCACATGTTGCGTTTATATTTTTTGTTCAGTATAGTTACTACACAATACAAACCTAACTGACGGAGCGAAAAGGAAGCCTGCACAGAATAAAAGACATTCAAAAAAAATACTTCCGATTTGCAAAATCTACAGTGGGGCAAAAAAGTATTTAGTCAGCCACCAATTGTGCAAGTTCTCCCACTTAAAAAGATGAGGCCTGTAATTTTCATCATAGGTACATTTCAACTATGACAGACAAAATGAGAAGAAAAAAAATCCAGATAATCACATTGTAGGATTTGTAATGAATTTATTTGCAAATTATGGTGGAAAATAGTATCGTTTTGGCAAGTCAGTTAGGACATCTACTTTGTGCATGACAAGTCATTATTCCAACAATTGTTTAGACAGATTATTTCACTGTATCACAATTCCAGTGGGGCAAGAACTTGACATATACTAAGTTGACTGCCTTTAAACAGCTTGGAAAATTCCAGAAAATTATGTCATGGCTTTAGAAACTTCTGATAAATTATGTCAATTAGCCTGAGTCAATTGAAGGTGTAACTGGATGTATTTCAAGGCCTACCTTCAAAATCAGTGCCTCTTTGCTTGACATCATGGGAAAATCTAAAGAGAACGCAAGTATAAACACCATGGGACCACGCAGCAGTCATACCGCTCAGGAAGGAGAAGCGTTCTGTCTCCTATAGATGAAGGTACTTTGGTGCAAAAAGTGAAAATCAATCCCAGAACAGCAAAGGACCATGTGAAGATGCTGGAGGAAACAGGTACAAAAGTATCTCTATCCACAGTAAAATGAATCATATATCAACATAACCTGAAAGGCTGCGCAGCAAGGAAGAAACCATTACTATAAAACCACCACAAAAAAGCCAGACTACGGTTTGCAACTGCACATGGGGACAAAGATCATACTTTTTGGAGAAATGTCCTCTGGTCTGACAAAACAAAAATAGAACTGTTTGGCCATAATGACCATCATGTTTGGAGGAAAATGGAGAGGCTTGCAAGCCGATAAACACCATCCCAACCGTGAAGCACGGGGTGGCAGCATCATGTTGTGGAGGTGCTTTGCTACAGGAGGGACTGGTGCACTTCACAAAAGAGATTGCATCATGAGGATGGAAAATTACGTGGATATATTGATGCAACATCAAGACAGTCAGGAAGTTACAGCTTGGTTGCAAATGAGTTTTCCAAATGGACAATGACCACACAAGCATACTTCCAACGTCAAGGTATTGGAGTGGCCATCACAAAGCCCAGACCTCAATTCTATAGAAAATTTGTGGGCAGAACTGAAAAAGCATGTGCGAGCAAGGAGGCCTACAAACCTGACTCAGTTACACCAGCTCGGTCAGGAGGAATGGGCCAAAATGCAGAAGCTTGTGGAAGGCTACCCAAAACATTTGACCCAAGTTCAACTAATTGAGCGCATGTAAACTTCTGACCCACTGGGAACGGGATTAAATAAAATACTATTATTCTGACTTTTCAGATTCTTAAAATAAAGTAGTGATCCTAACTGACCTAAAACATGGATTGTTTTACTAGGATTAAATGTCAGGAATTGTGAAAAACTGAGTTTAAATGTATTTGGCTAAGGTGCATGTAAACTTCTGATTTCAACTGCAAATTCGTTTTTCACTTTGTCATTATGGGGTATTGTGTGTAGATGGGTGAGGGATTTAAATTATTTAATCCAGTTTGAATTCCGGCTGTAACAAAATGGTGAATAGGTCAAGGGGTATGAATACCTTCTGAAGGCCCTGTAAGATGACATTCATTTATGAAGAAAGTTAGAGTACCACAGCCCGTCATAAATCCCATAAAGCCTAGCGGTCAAACAGTGAAATGTTTCCAAACATTTCCCCACCATTCATTTCCCCCACAGGAGCCTTTAGGCTTACCCTGGCGTGGCATTTTGATAACTGTGCAAATCTCTCTAGGACAAGGTGACTTAGGACAGTGCCTTCAGAAAGTATTCAGAACCCCTTGACATTTTGTGACAATACAGCCTTATTTTAAAATATAATAAATAAAAATCCTCAGCAATCTACACACAATAACCCATAATGACAAAGCGAAAACAGATTTATATAAGTCTGCAAATTTATTAAAAACAGAAATACCTTATTTACACATGTATTCAGACCCTTTGCTATGAGACTTGAAATTACGCACAGGTGCATCCCGTTTTACATTGATCATCCTTGAGTTGTTTTTACAACTTAATTGGAGTCCACCTGTGATAAAGTCAATTGATTGGAAATGATTTAGAAAGGCACATACCCGACTATATAAGGTCCCACAGTTGACAGTGCATGTCAGCGCAAAAACCAAGACATGAGGGCTAAGGAATTGTCCGTAGAGCTCGGAGACAGGATTATGTCGAGGCACAGATCTGGGGAAGGGTACCAAAACATGTCCGCAGCATTGAAGGTCCCCAAGAACACACTGGACGCCATTCTAAAATGGAAGTTCGGAACCACCAAGACACTTCCTAGAGCTAGCTGCCCTGAGCAATCGAGGGGGCCTTGGTCAGGGAGGTGACCAAGAACCTAATGGTCACTCAGAGCTCCTCTGTGGCGATGGAAAAACCATCCAGAAGGAACAACCATGATCTGCAGCCCTCCACCAAGCAAGCTTATATGATAGAGTGGCCAAACAAAAGCCACTCCTCAGTAAAAGGCACATGACAGCCCGCTTGGAGCTTGCCAAAAGGCACCTGAAGGACTCTCAAACCATGAGAAACAAGATTCTCTGGTCTGATGAAACCAAGATTCAACCTTTTGGCCTGAATGCCAATCATCACGTCTGGAGGAAACCTGGCACCATCCCTACAGTGAAGCATGGTGGTGGCAGCATCATGCTGCGGGGGTGTTTTTCAGCGGCAGAGACTAGTCAGGATCGAGGCAAATATGACCAGAGCAAAGTAGAGAGAGAGATCCTTGATGAAAACCTGCTCCAGAGTGCTCAGGACGTGACTGGGGCGAAGGTTCACCTTCCAACAGGACATCGACCCTAAGCACATAGCCGAGGCAACGCAGGAGTGGCTTTGGGATAGGTCTCAATGTCCTTGAGTGGCCCAGCCAGAGCCCGGACTTGAACCAGATCAAATATCTCTGGAGAGACCTGGAAATAGCTGAGCAGCAACACTCCCCATCCAACCTGACAAAGCTTGAGAGCATGGGAGAAACTCCCCAAATACAGGTGTGCCAAGCTTGTAGCGTCATACCCAAGAAGACTCAAGGCTGTAATTGCTGCCAAAAATGCTTCAACAAAGTACTGAGTAAAGAGTCTCAATACTTATGTAAATGTGATGTTTAACAAACTACCAAATAGTAAACACTTATAAAAACCTGTTTTTGCTTTGTCATTATGGGGTAGTGTGTAGATTGATGAGACTTTTAGAATAAGGCTGTTAACTAACATGTGGATAAAGTCAAGGGGTCTGAACACTTTCCGAAGGTACTGTATTCACCTGTATTTACCCCCCCAAAAATGAAATCTTAAATAGCTACTATGTGGCCATCATAAAGAACAAATGCCATGATCTGGATGAGAATGTCGAATCGAGGCAAAGGTAACAATCTCTGGATTACCGCTCATGTTGGCTACATTTCTTAAAAATAGACCGTTTTGGGAACCGTCTTGTGCAAGTTTTAAGTTGATAAAGGTTCAAAAGGTGTCAGCTAGAGATGTGCAGGAGCTTACAGGGATTTGTAGTTTTGCATGTCTACTTTGATGCTTATTAGAATTTTTAATCTGTTTAAATAGAGCTGAATCTATCCATCCCTCTTTCTAGATCTCACCTTGTCTGAGAGATTTACATGGATATCAAAACGTCACGCCAGGGTAAGACAAAACACAGCCCTTATTTTAAGTGTTTCTAAAATCTCCTATGGGAAAAATTCATGTTGGAAAAACAATTGGACCCATTTCCTTGTTTGAAAGCTAGGTTTTATGGGTATTATGACACCTCCACTGTGGGGCTCTATTGTACATGAGAACTCACCAGAGTCTTCACTGAGATCAACAGTGATCTCACAAGATGGTCCCAATTCTCCTCTGGCGCCACAAGGAAGTTGACTTCAACAGCCACTTCAAATAGGTAGTCTGAGAAATACAAGTAGGCATCTACTTTAATACTCATACACAGCTCTATAACTATTGTACAAAGGCTAGTGACTTGAAACTTTTGTTATAGCCTTTGAATTATATTAAAATACCCTTTTCAAAAGAAAAAATAAATCACCTTCTGGTAAGTGTGGTACTTCAGTGTGATTTCTGTCTTTCTCTGCAAAGTACCCATGCAAGACAATTTTCATAAACCAGACAAAGTATGCAAATTAAATAGCTGACTACCTACCATAATGTCTGCTGTCAAAAAAACTGTTCAACCATGTTTGGGAGTTGGTTGGGTATCAGTGGGTGTTTGAGTGTCACTGGATGCTGTAGACTTACCCAGAGTCATTTTCAGCAATTCCTTATTGCCAGACTCCTCACCTTGGTCATCCACCGCTGTTGTGTGTGACACGATGTTAAACTCTATAGGAGGGATGGCATCTGTAGTTTGAGCATCCACGTTCCTTCGCATAGCAGACGGAGTGCGCAATGAGGATTTGGGATTCAAAACAGGGGGCTGGTGTGTGGAAGGGTCACTTCCAAGGTGTGCTGTGTGGGTCTGAGTGGCATCCCTCTCTGACCATGACGTCCCATGACGAGTGACCACCACATCTCCACTCAAGTTACCCACTTTCCAGTCCTTTGTCAAGTGGCTCTCGTCTGCTTCAGTCCCCTCTGAGATTCCTCTGTTCCAATCTTCCTCCTCACTCTGAACAGGAGAAAACTTGAAGAGCCCCTCTCTGACCATTTGCTCCTCTGCTTCCCATGGTGGAAGCCCATTGGACACAGAGGAGGAAGTGAGTTGGTCAAAATAGTCAAACACCACCTCCGGGTTGGTCTGAGCTGACGGGGTGGGGCGCTCCAGTAAAATGGCCTCCGTAGGTTCACCCCCCTTCATGGGAAGAAACTTAGTGTAACTTCCCAGAGATGGAAAGGGTTCCAGTTCTATCAGTTTTGGTTCAGTCATCAGCTTCCAGTCTTCTTCAGTGGTATCACCATAAGCATTGTACGTGACTGGCGGTACGAATGCCTCGTATCGCCCATAGAAGCCCCTGTGGGGCGGACTGGGTTTACCTCTGATTAGCTGAACCACGTGGAGGATGTTGGAGAGGGATGTGTACTTGGCCTCATGCCAACACTTCTCCAGGATCCTGTGACCCCCCACGACCCCCAGGGGCTCGTCCAGGTGGATCTGGTCCAGCTTCCCGCTGCATGCATCTGACTGGGTGAAGTCCTCTAGGTGGAGGAGCACACGTTTACCAGGGTCTACCTGGATGGTCCAGTTGCACCAGAGAGGTGGGTTGGCGCACAGGTAATCTGGGGAGAAGAACTCGCCGCTCTTGCCACGCATCACCTGGTGGCAGCTTCGCAGCGCGAAGAATGCGTTGCCCTCATTACCATGACGGTCATCTGAGAAGTTGTGGACAGAGTGTGTAGAGGACAATCCAAAAATGTCAGTCATAGGCCTAACCTCCCAACACACACACTTACTTTAAATAATTAAAACAAAGACCATAGAACAGGGCCCAAAGGCTACATAAATATTTGTCTTACCGGGAGGGTTGTAAGCGTCATCCCTAAAGTTATTTATCTAAGGACGTAATACAAACGTTGAGGTAGCATTAAAACAAGAATGTTTGTCAACCACTTGAAATCTACCTACAATCTCCAGCGAAATGTAGGGGAACTGCTTATAGAAGGAAGTCAGTCATCAACTTACCCAGGACAGGTCGCAGTTTGCGGTAAATAAACCATTGGCAAGTAGTAGTGAACGTACAAATATTAACTTTGAATGATTTCGTGACATTTTAGTGTCACGTTGTGTTGACTTTCTCCACTATTTAGCAAGCAGGTCGGCTTCCTACACTGTCCCAGCTATTGTCAATTCTTTCCTGCGATGTTTCTTTTCGTTTCCGCTAAAAGTGGACGTAAACAGGTGAAATATATTGCCAATTAGCACGCCATCAAATATTCGGATGCTTCTGGTCTATATGGGTTATATCCACTAGGTGTCAATGTAACACTGTTGTAGGTAAGATAACTTGACTTCTGCAGCTGTACATCTCAGAGGCATCAAGTATTATGTTGAACGTTTATCTTACCAGGTACTTTATAAATACAAATATATTTGACAAGAACGACAATTCCATCAATTATGAATGATCCAATGGTAAAGATATTTATTCTAAACGTTGGATGTTTTGTATACAGTAGTGAACAGTTACTTATTTTGGGGCACTTTAAGCAGCCAAATGCTGCTGATGATAAAAGTAGAGCAATAGTTTAGCAAAGCTTATCAAGGTATGGCATCTTTAGTGAGTGCTTTATGATTCAGATCAACTTTGAAGCACGAGAGTGATTCCAAGGTTTGATGTTTGAATAGTTATTTTATTCACTGTCATAAAAAATGAAAATACTCCAGGTATCCATCACATAAGACACTTTCTTAAAACATAAAAACAAAACAAACATAGGGCAGAAAATGGAGTTGGAAGTAGACTCAGTTAATTCCATTATAGGCGTGTGGGTCACAGGAGGTTGGTGGCACCTTAATTGGGGAGGACGGGCTCCTGGTAATGGCTGGAGCGGAATCAGTGGAATGGTATCAAACACATGGTTTGATGCCACCCCATTTGCTCCATTCCAGCCATTATTATTGAGCCGTCCTCCCCTCAGCAGCCTCCTCTGTTGTGAGTATACAGAAAGAGCACAAATTTAAAGCTGAGATCTACATAAAGGTGCCACTGGTCGCCCCAGGCACATTTGTTATTGTTTTTGTTCTCTTTATGAAATGGAGAAGAGGAGCTCAATAAGTGTGGTAAAACATTTTTACATACGCTGAGTGTACAGAACATGAAGGACGCCTACTCTTTCCATGAAACAGACTGACCAGGAGAAAGCTATGATCCCTTATTGATGTCACTTGTTGAATCCACTTCAATCAGTATAGATGGGGAGGAGACAGGTTAATGAAGGATTTTTAAGCCTTGTGACAATTGAGACATGGATTGTTTGTGTGCCATTCAGAGGGCGAATGGGCAAAACAAAAGATTGAAGTACCTTTGAACTGGTTATGGTAGTAAGTGCCAGGCACACCCATTTGTGTCTAGAACTGCAACGCTGCTGGGCTTTTCACGCTCAACAGTTTCCTATGTGTATCAAGAATGTTCCACCACCCAAAGGACATCCAGCCAACTTGACACAACTGTGGGAAGCATTGCAGTCAACATGGGCCAGCATCCCTGTGGAACGCTTATGACACCTTGTAGAGTCCACGCCCTGACAAATTGAGGCTGTTCTGAGGGCAAAAGGTGGTCCAACTCGATATTAGGAAGGTGTCCTTAATGTTTTGTACACTCAGTGTACTCTGCTGTCCTATCGCGTGTGTAATGACGTTCAATATGAAGGGAAAAAAACAGCGTTGTTTTAAGTAACTTCTTTGTTGTTGTAATAGCGCACAAACGGACGTGGTAGATTCACCGCTACGCATTCCAGCTTTAAGGGTTATAATAAACCAGCGATCTTTCAAATAACATAAATAGTTTGTTTCTAGAATCAAGTGCAAAGGAATGTCAGATCCATTGAGAGAACTTACAGCAATACACCACCCTGTGTATTGGCGTAACAGTCTGGAAAAACAGGTTAAGCATGACATTCACACACCACTTGCCATTTTCCACAAGTAGAGAACTGTCTTGTCACTATTAAAAGTAATATGGACCCCCCCCCCCCCCCCAAATCATAGGTGATTTTCACGACTGTTATTGTGACAAATTACATTTCTTGCAAATGAAGGACCTCGCATGCAGTAGTGCCTGTATAGTACATACAGTAGTATTACATTCATGTTAATGATACTACATTTGCCGAACACTGTCTTGGAAAGTGTACATGAATGGTTGTTCATGTAAAAAATACTTTGGAATGCTTGGGATATATCAGCTGATTCTATTGAAGCTGGAACACACTGACTTGTGACGTGCTTGTCGGAACTAGGAAACTCAAAAATGCTCGACTTGTTAACTGGTTGAACGCGGCACGTGATAACTGCAACTAGTTAGCAAGTCAGACTAGCACGTGAACGCAACATTCCTACCGAAACTCGAGGATTTGGCTTAGAACACATCAAACAAATTTCTCAAAGACCCATTGGATGCATGCCAAATGGCACCCCTATTCCCTATATAGTACACTACTTTTGACCAGGGTGCATAGGTCTCTGGTAAAAAATAGTGCCCTGTGTAGGGAATAGAGTGTAATATGTGATGATGTAGATGTCTCACTGACAGTCCAATTCCGGATCGCTGAGCCAGGCCCAGATTTTGATCATCTCCTGCGGCGTCCTGCTGTGCACGAGCATTAAGCTCTTATACGCGCACGGGTTGCCCCTGTATTTCTCGTCAATGTCAAACGTCCTGAAGCCCTTGTGCTTCTCTGGGACCAAGCCCAGCTTCTGGAGACACATCCCTGTGTAGACATCATCAATAGGATACAGCGCCACCTGCTGGGAGATGTTGTGCAACTGCAGTGCCAGTTCCCCAGAGTACAGGAACCCTCCTCCTCCGGCGTAAGGCGGGTATGGCCCCATAAATACACTCTCTGGGATGAAGTACTTGAGCTTCTTGTCCCGGTGCGGACCGGCGTTGGTGATTACGTCCCCTATGAACAGATCCCTGGCCCTGATCTCTGGAAGATTGTGGAGGAAGTCTAAGATCCTCCAGGTGTTGACGAAGACGTCATCATCCCCTTTGAAGACAAAGCGGGCGTTGGGGCAACGCTGGCTGAACCAGTCCAGGAATAGCACCTCTTTGAGGGTGAGGTTGAAGAAGGAGTCTCGGTAGTCCCACTGGAGGAGGTCCCCATAAAGTCTGGCCTCGTGACTGAGCATCCCAAACAGGTTGGGGAAGTGGTCGACTGCCGAGGCATTGCCAAGGAGGAAGACCGTGGCTACAGTCCGATTGGCCAGAACGCCCACCCGCCCCCACGACTCCCGGATGGCCTGCCGCCGGTCGAAGTGAGGCGCCAGGGACTTGACAGCCAACAGGAGGTAGGGTTTGCTCTCGCACACGCGTGGCTGGTCCATGATCATCGGATACGAGCGGCAGCGCATGTGCAGCAGGAAGTCCTGGAAGCGGGGAGGCAGGGAGTTGTAGTCCTTCACCTGCGTGGTGACGCTGTAGTCCGGTTGGCAGGGGTCCGGGGACCTGGTGTCGTTGAGCCAATCAGGTAGCTCCAGGAGGGAGTCATTGGTCAAACCTGACATGAGGATGGGGTTGTAGATGTAGTCCAGCCTCTGCTGCTCCTTATTCCAAAAGATCTCGCTGGTCATCTGCTTCCTCCAGAACCTCTTAGAGGGAATGCGCAGCTTCCGCTGGTCCCCCTTGTCCTGGCCCAGGTTCCGAGACACGCCCACGAGGATGAAGACAAAGACGTTGAGCATCATCATCACACACAGCACCCTGGTTTTCTTCCGGCAGCCGTGCATCTTGGCTCTCTGCAGTCTCCGGACCTGAACAGGAAGTGATAGAGACAAACAGGAAGTAAGAGACCAAACCCAGAAGTTACAGACTTACAACGTACAGAGTATGAAGCGACCATAACGACATCGGCAGACTTACGACAAACCTAGAAGGCATGGGCCCATTCAGAAACATAGTGAAAGGTAGTTGTGGGCCACAGCTGGTGGCCTACGGTTTTGAGGCAGTAGACTTAAGGAGAAATGTTTGAAGGTAAAGCAGGTTAGCGGGCCTTCTTGTTCCGTGTGTTGTTTGTGTCCGAGCCGGACCCAGCAGCAGCCGCATACCAGCCTGCTTTTCATCCCCTAATCCTCGAGGAATGAGTTGTGCCCACTTTTCTTCATCCCTTCTTTATTTCCTTCTCTTCCTCCCTCTCTTTCTACAATGCCCAGACTAGCATCATCATGCGGTCCCAATTTGAGGAACTCTCCTCGTGACACCAATTACAGGTGGCAGTGTGTCAGTGTAATCTCAGGCTAAACTGGCCTCCCCACACAAAAGAGCCACACATTTCCATGTGCATTATTCATTTCACCGAGAGCTTTCTTGAGCCTCGGTGCGCTGGCATGTAAGGAATCTCTATGGTTGTGCAATGTTAACCGAGTGTAAAATTAGCTACACGGGTCAAACTGTTGTAAGAAAACAAACAGAGCCTCGGATAGAAGCAGCAAATGCTGTGATTAATCATAAAAAGTACAACAACGGTAATTATTTAACACGTATCCTTATATATTTCCAATTTGGAAGTGAGGGTGAACATACAGCTTTGTGTTTCAAGCACCGCGATCCAACCCACTGAGCCATTGTAACCACGGTTCATTTCTCCCGCTGTATCAAGTGATATCTAGCATATTACCTGTGAGTAGCAGGAAATGACTGGTCAGGCTGTTGCTGTGGTCCCGACCCAGACCTTCTTAGCCCATGTGGGTCTCCTGCATGGGAGAAGGGCCCAGAAAGGGGAACTGGAACAGGACTGGTGTTCCTGCAGCAGCCACCTGGAAACAAACAACAAAAAAACACACAAACACAAGCCCACAACATGTCAACAACACGGCTGTTTTTCTTCAGGAAAGGCAGGCTTTTTCTCAAGGGGTTATTATAGGGTACACGCAAACCAAAGTGCAATTAGACATGCTTATACACTCCCTACTTTAGCTAAGCCCTACACACAAATAACTACAAATCCCAACAAAGAACCTGGTTACAACCAAAGTGGTGTTGTAGTTCCTAGATGTGTTGTTGTAGTCAACAACTATCTGGGTGTCACTATTTCTGTTTGCTGTAGATTGTCTACTCGAAACCATCACTGTAGATCATCTACTGAAAGCAATGGAATCCTGTACCTTTGACCTCAGAGTTTCTTACTCGTGAAAGTAGACGGAAGAATCTTAGCCTTTTAGGAAATGACGGTTCTGATTGGCATTGCACCTCTTTAACAAAACTAGACAGAGAGCTAGGCTACAGTAATTCAAAATATTGCTCTGCTGTGTGAGTGTGTGTGTCTGTGTGTGTGTTCAGCAGCAGCATGGTACTCACAAGCTGTCAAATCTAACCAGACAAGTGGAGCCTTGAATGCCGAGCCACGAACATGACTCCCCCTCTCACTTGCAGTAGCAGACTAGTGTGCGCCACAAATGGCGGCCTATTCCATATATAATGTACTACTTTGACCAGAGCTCTATGGGGCCTGGTCAAAAGTTGTGGACCATATAGGGAACAGGGTGCCATTAGTAACGCAGCTTAGCAGTACAGAGTGCAGCGAGTTACACTTTTCCTCTGCGCAATCTAACTACGCAAACATTCACATCGGTAGTATATGCAAGCCGTGGATAGAGTTTGTCACTGTTGAACACTGTTGGTGAGAGTAGTAGACTTATACTGTAGATGTGGGAACACTGACATTTCATTCACTGATTGACTACAGCCTTTTTTTATTTTATATATATAACTGTCATTAAGTAGTGATATTGGACTCAATGATGTAAACTGATGAAGTAAATCCTATTTAGCATAAAATAATAAATGATCCCATCATAGTCTACTAAATAGTTACATAGTCTATCATGAGTTTACTACATATGGTCTGTCATTAAGTAATTTAAGTCATATTTGAGGGAGACACGTGGGCACGTGCCGGAGTGGCCACACAGACAGACACATAAAGTGCTTTATTTGAGTGGGGGGCCCATAATTAAACATCAGACAAACGTGTTCACTGAAGCACAGGTGACTCAACAGTGTGGTATGAATAGGACTTAAGAGGCCAGCCACTGGTAAGAAAGTGAGAAGTGCTAACTTGAAGGACATTAGGGTAGAAATACATACACTCCCCTAAGTATTTATTTGGACAGTGAAGTAAAACATTTTCTTTGGATCTATACTGTAGCATTTTGGAATTGAGATCAAATATTTTAAATGAGGCAACATTACAGGATGTCACCTTTTGTTTGAGGATATATTTTATACATATCTGTTAAACCATTTCGAAATTAATGCACTTTATGTATCTAGTTCGCACATTTTAAGGTGTCAAGTATTTGGACAAATTCACTTATAGTGTATAACATTTAGTCAAAAGGTTAGTATCTTGGACCAATATTCCTAAGAGTTAAGGAAAGACTGACTACGTCACTTCTTGTTTTTTATAAGAAACATGAATATGTTGGTAATTGGAAATTCCAAATTGTTTGCACAGTCAACTTACACACCCCACCACACATGCCACCAGGGGTCTTTTCACAGTCCCCAGGTCCAGAACAAATTCAAGGAAACGTACAGTATTTTACAGAGCCATGAGTGCAAGGAACTCCCTTCCATCTCATATAGTGCAAGTGAACAGCCAACCTGGTTTCAAAAAACAAATAAAGCAACACCTCACGGCACAACGCCTCTCCCCCATGTGACCTACTTGTTGTGTGTATGTACTGACATGTCTGTGTAACTGATAGATGCACACACACACTACATGTTAATGCTTTTAAATGTATGTCAATTGTAAAGTCTTTTGTCTGTAATGTCTTTTGTGTTATATGTTGGACCCCACTAAGACTAGCTGGCGCCATTGGCGTCGGCTAGTGGGAATCCTAATAAATCAAATCAAAATCCTAGCACACTACATCAAGCCTGTGACTCTACAAACTTGTTGGATGTATTTTCCAGTTTCTTTTTGTGTGTTTCAGATGATGTTGTGACCAATAGAAATAAATGGTAATGTATTGTGTCATTTTGGAGTCACTTTTATTGTAAATAAGAATAGAATTTGTTTCTGAACACTTCTACATTAATGTAGATGCTACCATGACTACGGATTATCGTGAATCGTGAATAATGATGAGAGAGAAAGTTACAGATGCACAAAAGGTCATGCCCCCAAAACATGCTAACCTCTTACCATCAACAGGTTTGTAGAGTCACATGCTTCATGTAGTTATTTCCTGCTATGAATAGAGGAATCAAATACTAAACTTATGATCCAATACACTATAAGTGAATTTGTCCAAATACTTCTGATACATTCAAATGGGGGGGACTAGATACATAAAGTGCTTTCATTTCTAAACGGTAAAACAGATATGAAAATAACCTCAAATAAAAGGTGATGTTCTATACGGTCGCCTCATTTAGAACATTTGATTTCAAATCCAAAATGCTGGAGTGTAGAGCCACATTTTTAAGTTTAGCTTCACTGTCCAAATAAATACGTTGGGGAGTTTACATGTGAATTATATACATTTCAAAGTTTACTATGGACCTCTAGTGATGTAAGCCAACGATGTAAAAGTGACAACAAGTGAATGAGGAAAGGAAAGGGGCATGCTAACTGTTAACTCGAAGGACATTAGGCATGACAGGGGGAGAAATATACATACATTTTCATGGTTATTATGGAGCGCTAGTCTGGTTGAAGACGCCCACAAGGAGTCACTTTTGTGGGCTCTGGTGTGTTATAATGGAGAATAGAGTGCCTCTCAATGTTCCCTCAGTGAATACAAAGGGAAACATTGATTTACTAATAGGCTAGTCTATTTTCACAGCATCTGTGAAAAGAGACTAGTCATAGGCCTACATATGGAGCAACAAAGCAACGGGTTTGAGATGGATGGAGTGTACAGTTGGAGTGTACAGTGTGTGTGTGTCCACGCGTCTCCCTCTGAACCATTACTTACCCTGTCAGTGAAGAATACGCAACAGACAAAGGATTTTGACAGTATCCCTTCATAACCATTTGGTTGCTATGGTGAATTTCCCCTTGGGATCCATTAGGTCCCCAAAACCTGTTTCAGTCAATGGTTCTGCCTAGTGTTCCATATCTCCAGAAATGACTAACTCTCTCTCCCCCTCCTCCTAATGCTATTAGATGAGCAACTGCTAGGAATCAGGTAATGAAAACACAGACTGAGCCCCTATTATGTAGACTATACAGGTCACACACTGAGTGTACAAAACATTAGGAACACCTTCCTAATATTGAGTTGCACCCCCTTTTGCCCTCAGAACAGCTCTACAAGGTGTCGAAAGCATTCCACAGGGACGCTGGCCCATGTTGACTCCAATGCTTCCCACAGTTGTGTCAAGTTGGCTAGATGTCCTTAGGTGGTGGACCATTCTTGATACACACAGGAAACTGTTGAGTATGAAAACCCCAGGAGTAGCAGTTCTTGACACAAACGGGTGCGCCTGACACCCACTACCATACCCTCTTCAAAGGCACTTAAATCTTTTGCCTTGCCCATTCACCCTCTGAATGGTACACATACACAATCCATGTTTCAATTGTCTCAAGGCTTAAAAATACTTCTTTAACCTGTTTTTTCCCCTTTACCTACAGTGTATTTGGATAGTATTCAGACCCCTTGACCTTTTCCACATTTGATACGTTACAGCCTTATTCTAAAATGGATTACATTTAAAAACAAATCTACACACAATAGCCCATAATGACAAAGCAAAAACAGGTTTTTATACGTTTTTCAAATTCATTCAAAATAAAAAAATGGAAATAACACATTTACATAAGTATTCAGACCCTTTACTCAGTACTTTGTTGAAGCACCTTTGGCAGCGATTACAGCCTTGAAGCACCTTTGGCAGCGATTACAGTCTTCTTGGGTATGACACTACAAGCTGGGCACACCTGTATTTGGGGAGTTTCTCCCACTCTTCTCTGCAGATCCTCTTAATCTCTGTCAGGTTGAATGGGGAGTGTCGCTGCACAACTATTTTCAGGTCTCTCCAGAGATATTTTATCGGGTTCAAGTCTGGGCTCTGGCTGGGCCACTCAAGGACATTCAGAGACTTGTCCTGAAGCCACTGCTACATTGTCTTGGCTGTGTGCTTAGGGACGTTGTCCTGTTAGAAGGTGAAACTTCGTCCCAGTCTTAAGTCCTGAGCGCTCTGGAGCAGGTTTTCATCAAGGATCTCTCTGTACTTTGCTCCATTCAGCTTTCTCTCGATCCCGACTAGTCTCCTAGTCACTGCCGCTGAAAAACATCCCCACACCATGATGCTGCCACTACTATGCTTCACCGTAGGGATGGTGCCAGGTTCCCTCCAGATGTGATGCTTGGCATTCAGGCCAAAGAGTTCAATCCTGGTTTCATCACACCAGATAATCTTGTTTCTCATGGTCTCATAGTCTTTAGGTGCCTTTTGGCAAATTCCAAGCGGGTTGTTTTGTGCCTTTTACTGAGGAGTCCCCCCGTCTGGCCACTCTACCATAAAGGCCTGATTGGTGGAGTGCTGCAGAGATGGTTGTCCTTCTGGAAGGTTCTCCCATCTCCACAGAGGAACTTTGGAGCTCTGTCGGAGTGACCAGTCACCTGCCTGACCAAGGCCCTTCTCCCCCGATTGCTCAGTTTGGCCGGGCGGCCAGCTCTAGGAAGGGTCTTGGTGGTTCCAAACTTCTTCCATTTTAGAATGATGGAGTCCAGTGTGTTCTTGGAGACCTTCAATTTTTCGGTACCCCTCCCCAGATCTGTGCCTCGACACAATCCTGTCTCGGAGCTCTACAGACAATTCTTTCAACCTCGTGGCTTGGGTTTTGCTCTGCACTGTCAACTGTGGGACGTTATATACACAGGTGTGTGCCTTTCCAAATCATGTCCAATCAATTGAATTTACCACAGGTGGACTCAAATCAAGTTGTATGCACCTGAGCTCAATTTCGAGTCTCATAGCAAAGGGTCTGAATACATATGTAAATAAGTTATTTCTGTTTTTTATTTTCACTTTGTCATTATAGGGTATTGTTTGTAGATTGATGAGGAAACATTTTTATTGAATCAATTTTCAAATAAGGCTGTAACGTAACAAAATGTGGAAAAAGTACTTTATAAATACTTTCCGAATGCACTGTACACTGACTGACGTGGATTTAAAAAGTGACATCAATAAGTGACCATATCTTTCTTCCACCTGGATTCACCTGGTCAGTCTACGTCATGGATAGAGCAGGTGTTCGCAATGTTATGTACACTTTAAAGGCTTAGATGTCTTAATTTAAATGTATATGTACTGTACGTGCCACGTTATTGTTTAAACAGCTCTCTAATCGGCTTTTACAGTTTCAATGCATATCGCGTATGTAGTTAGATTAGGGTCGTTCCACCACAAAAAGGAAGAGGATTTCGACACCATCCAAAGGAATAGTCAAAAGCCACCCTCGGACCACCACACCCCACACCAATCCCACCGCAACACCGACTATAGAATATCTGTTCTACGTGTCTGACAATTATTATGGTGATGTTTCTTTCCCTTTACTGATAAATTAGTAATTGAAGTTGTTTATGTCCCATCCTACATCCAGATATTACCAGGTTCTGACCACTAGATGGTGCTATTCCTGCTATTAGGTGAACAAAGTTTGAAGACCCCCCCCCCCCCCCCCCCCTCCTGCAATGTTAAAGGGATCATTTGCACTGAGCTAAAGGCTAGAGCTGCCACTTTCAAGGAGCGGGGCTCTAACATGGAAGCTTATAAGAAATCCCGCTATGCCCTCCGACAAACCATCAAACAGGCTAAGCGTCGATTCAGGACTAAGATCGAATCGTACTACACCAGCTCTGACGCTCGTCGGATGTGGCAGCACTTGCAAACCATTACAGACTACAAAGGGAAGCACAGCCGAGAGCTTCCCAGTGACACAAGCCTACCAGACGAGCTAAACTACTTCTATGCTTGCTTTGAGGAAAATAACACTGAAACATGCATGAGAGCACCAGCTGTTCCAGAAGACTGTGTGATCACCCTCTCCGTAGCCGATGTAAGTAAGACCTTTAAACAGATCAACATTCACAAGGCCGCAGGGCCAGACGGATTACCAGGACGTGTACTGCGAGCATGCGCTGACCAACTGGCAAGTGTCTTCACTGATATTTTCAACCTCTCCCTGTCCGAGTCTGTAATACCAACATGTTTCAAGCAGACCACCATAGTGCCTGTGCACAAGAACACTAAGGTAACCTGCCTAAATGACTACCGACCCGTAGCACTCACGTCTATCGCCATGAAGTGCTTTGAAAGGCTGGTCATGGCCCACATCAACACCATTATCCCAGAAACCCTAGATCCACTCCAATTTGCATACCGCCCCAACAGATCCACAGATGATGCAATCTCTATTGCACTCCACACTGCCCTTTCCCACCTGGACAAAATGTGAGAATGCTATTCATTGACTACAGCTCAGCGTTCAACACCATAATCTAAGGAATGTGGGACTAAACACCTCCCACTGCAACTGGATCCTGGACTTTCTGACGGGCCGCCCCCAGGTGGTAAGGGTAGGTAACAACACATCCGCCACACTGATCCTCAACACAGGGGCCCCTCAGGGGTGCGTGATCAGTCCTCTCCTGTACTCCCTGTTCACTCATGACTGCATGGCCATGCACGACTCCAACACCATCATTAAGTTTGCCAATGACACAACAGTGGTAGGCCTGATCACCGACAACAACGAGACAGCCTATAGGGGCGGCAGGTAGCCTAGTGGTTAGAGTGTTGGGCCAGTAACCGAAAGGTTGCTAGATCGAATCCCCGAGCTGACAAGGTTAAAAATCTGTCATTCTGCCCCTGAACAAGGCTGTTCCTAGGCCGTCATTGTAAATAAGAATTAGTTCTTAACTGACTTGCCTAATTAAATTAAATAAAAAATAGGGAGGCTGTGTGGTGCCAGGACAACAACCTCTCCCTCAATGTGATCAAGACAATGGAGATGATTGTGGACTACAGGAAAAAGAGGACTGAGCACGCTCCCATTCTCATCGACAGGGCTGCAGGTTGAGAGGTTCAAGTTCCTTGGTGTCCACATCACCAACAAACTAACATGGTCCAAGCACACCGAAACAGTTGTGAAGGGGGCATGACAAAACCTATTCCCCCTCAGGATACTGAAAAGATTTGGCATGGGTCCTCAGATCCTCAAAATGTTCTACAGCTGCATCATCGAGAGCATCACTGCCTGGTATGGCAACTGCTCAGCCTCCGACCGCAAGGCACTAGTGGTGCAAATGGTGTGTAGTGCAAATGACCCAGTACATCACTGGGGCCAAGCTTCCTGCCAAGCAGTGTCAGAGGAAGGCCCTAAAAATTGTCAAAGACTCCAGCCACCCTAGTACGCAGTACACATCCTGTTCTCTCTGCTACCGCACGGCAAGTGGTACTGGAGGGCCAAGTCTAGGTCCAAGAGGCTTCTAAACAGCTTCTACCCCCAAGCCATAAGACTCCTGAATACCTAAAAAAAATGGCTACCCAGACTATTTGCATTGCCCCCCCCCCTATTTTACACCACTGCTACTCTCTGTTGTTATCATCTATGCATAGTCACTTTAATAACTCTACCTACATGTACATATTACCTCAACTAACCGGAGCCCCCCGCACATTGACTCTGTACCGGTACTCCCCTATATATAGTCTCGCTATTGTTATTTCACAGCTGCTCTTTAATTACTTGTTTATTTAATTTCTTATTCTTATCCATATTTTTTTTAACTGCATTGTTGGTTAGGGGCTAGTAAGTAAGCATTTCACTGTAAGGTACCTGTTGTATTCGGTGCATGTGACTAATAAAACTGGGTTTGGAATTCACTCAATTTACAAAAGGACATTGAATTCCTTACCCAGTAAACAGTCTGTTGACAATGTATGACAGCAACCAATGCTTTGTTTTTGTTGACCACTGTTTCAAATACTAACTGTTTTCAAATGTAAGCTACTATCATTTCGAATATTATATGAACCCTATGAATTAAAAAGGCCCATTTGGGTTCAATTAATTAGCTTAATTTCTCAGAGATCAAACTGTATTACAAGAAAAATAATATTGCAGGAATGTTATCTGTTTCTAACTACAGAAACAATTTGAGATAGTGGATGTCGTGGCTTGATGAAATGACATGGAACGACCCTTTTTGAAGTTATTGTCAACAGTTAATATGTTCATTGCAGGTGATTAACTAAGTCACTGTCATATTTTCCTCTAGAAACAGTGTTTGATTCATGGTTAAAGTAATGATTATTCATTATTATATAATCTAACATTGATCAAATACTTGTATTTATAGGAACAAAAGTGATGGAAGGTAAATGAATAACATTCATATGTTTTTTTCTATCTGGCATACGTAGCTATGGTGGCGTTGCAATGTTAGAATATAATATAATTTCTGCTATAGCCGCAGGACTCAAACGCAATGAATGGTCTTCTAAGTTATAATGTGCTAACCAAAATGGTTAAACAGCATGCATTCTCTAAACCTGGTTGCTATACTTTACCTGAATAGCAAAGTTTCCAATCAAAGGAGTCCACCACATCTTGGCGCAAAGTCTATACTGTAGCCTACAAAACGAGTCTATAAGAATATGATCCTTTTCCCGCAAATAGTTCACAAGAAGCGTAACTTTAGAGTGAGGCACCTATGCTCACTATAAGCAAACCATGTTAGTTTAATAATATTTCATAGATCATAGTAGAAGTCCTGTGTAAAGTGAAAGCCCATGCCTTGCCAAAAAGAGAGAGAAAGAATACGCCTTAGTAACGCTCTGTGTCTGTGTTCCTCTCTGATCTAGACTTCGACTCACACCTTCCGCATTTTCAGGAAGAGGAAAATTCCAGCCTGCGTTCAGATCATTGGGAGAAAAAATTATATTCGTATTTTTTCTGGATAATATTTGAGGGGCACGACTCCTCCTTGAATTAGGTGATGTAGGCCTTTTATATTAACAAGGGGATACGGGTCTCCTTTGTTTGTATACTTTACTGAATATTTTGGGAGACCGTGTGATTAGACACATATTATACAACCAAGGTAGAGAACTTTCATTTTCCTCCCTATACAAGTGTACAGAGACAGAATTAAATGAGCGAATTCAGCTGAATGCATAGGATACCTGGCTTCAAATATGTTTTCAGTTTATGTTGTTTGTAATTGAGGATTACTGACAATGACTAACCCACATCTTCATATCACCCTCCCCCAGTCAATTTAGTTATTATAGTGTTTCTGTCGAAGGTTGGCATTTATTGTCACGAATCTTGCCCTGGAGGCAGCTCTGCAGTGGTCACTATAGCTGTCACAGCCACAAAATCATACATTTGGATTTTTTAACCTAACCGATAACCCGAATGCAGTCTTATTCAAACTATTTCAGCGAGGACACCATTTTTTTCCACCAGAATTTCTGGGGATTACATTTTTTACAATAATTTATTGTGACCACACCCCAATTTTCACATCAACAAATAACCTTCAATTCATTACATTTTCAACACTTTAATTAATTAATTATCTTTCTCAAAAACGTGTGTATATTGTGCCATACTATAATCTGTACTCTGAATATTTTTCTCCATTTAAAAAAAACATATTGCAAAAAATAATAATTGGCGAACCCACTTATCCAATTTGTACTTTGCAGCTGTCAGAATTCGTTCAGTTCTGCCCCCAGGGCAAGATTCATGACAATAAACGTCAACCTTCGTTTCTGTCTTGCCTTTACAGAACCAAAAGCTCCACTGTGATTACCATCTATTTTATGAGCTTGCGGTCCCAAGTTCATATGTGGACTCCATAATTATGTGTGTTGTTTATATCTTGATATGGGTAGATAGTGTATATATATATATATATTCTGTGTACAAAACATTAAGAACACATTAAGAAGGTATCCACAGGGTGTTCCACAGGGATGCTGGCCCATGTTGACTCCAATGCTTCCCACAGTTGTGTCAAGCTGGCTGGATGTCCTTTGGGTGTTGGGTTATTCTTGATACACATATAAAACTGTTGAGCATGAAAACCCAGCAGCATTGCAGTTCTTGACACACTCAAACCGGTGTGCCTGGTACCTACTGCCATAACCTGTTCAAAGGCACATACATGTTTTGTTTTGACCAGTCACCCTCTGAGTGGCACACATACACAATCCATGTCTCAAGGCTTAACCATCCTTTAAATCGGTCTCCTCCCCTTCATCTTCACCGATTGAAGTGACATCAATAAAGGATCATAGCTTTAACCTGGATTCACCTGGTCAGTCGGTCATGGAAAGAGCAGGTGTTCCTAATGTTTTGTATACAGTAAAGCGATAGGCTTTCATATACACAATTCAATGCTCTATACAGAAAGACAGTTTTCAAATGAATGACTAAACTAAAGTGGTTGCAGACGTCAATGAAGTGTAGTAGGATGTAATGTTGGATGAAATGTTTTAGAAAGTAAATCCTCTTATGTATAGGTTTTGGCCAGTGATTCAGGACTACAGGTGTTTCCGGTGCCTCACACACACCTGAACTTTGTCTTTACAGTACTCTTATAGTAGGTCCTCTTAACATAACTTTTTCAGCAATGTCCCTCTGACAGTTTCATCCTTCAGGCAAGAGGGAAGTTGAGGTGGTGTGAGCTTTTTCTTTACTTGAGAATGATAAAAGCCCTGTGTTCTCCAATGAACCTAACACCATTTAGACTCTCTAAAAGGAAGTGACACCACAATTAAATTCATTTCAAGCCTCTCACAGTTCCTAATTCCCCAGTTCAATAGTCAACTCCGGTTTATGTACACACACACACACACACACACTTGCTCATTTACATATTAACTAGATTAAACTGAGTGTCACCGCCCCACCTGTATTTGGCAGGACTGTAGTAGTTGTCATGCTCGTTCATAACTGGTATTGTGTAGTATTAAGCACTCAAATGAAGAGTGACAACCGTATTTAGCAATAGTACAGGGCCTTGTGTATTCGTGCAAAATTATCTATCAGGAGATGTCAAATTGAAAAAGCATCATCATCATCATCATCATGTCCGCTCCTGGGACTGTCCAAGGAAATCATTAGTGCTTAGGTGCCAGCTGCATTGAGATGTTTGCGTTATCCATGTTGTTCAGGTGCCAAAAAGATGCATAAGATTTGAACGCTGTCACATTTGGCATACTAATCGGAGTGAAAGCCATATGAGATTGGTGAGCTCTGAGTAACCACAACAACCACCGTTAGCAGATAAAGTGGAGGACACCATGGTAATGCAGTGGACCCCATCTAACATACACTAACACAGTGAAAGATGAGGAACGTGCTTGGGAGGCATAACCCTTGCTGCTTGCCTCTAAATATAAGGCAGACTCAAAACACAAAAGAATGACTACAGGCTGGTATAATTGGGTTAACTGGAAAGTCCATTTCTTTATTGGCTGTCGTAAACATGGACCGATGCCATAATTACTAGAACTCAGTCTGACTTATTTATAACTGCTAATTGAATGTCTTTAAGTCCCAAATGGCACCCTATTCCCTACACAGTGCACTACTTTTGACCAGAGCCCCATGGGCCTAGTCAAATGTAGTGCACTATATAGGAAATAGGATGTCATTTGGGAGGCAACCAGGGATTTAAGCGGGGAGTCTGCAGTCATGCTTTCATCAGCGAGCACTTTCAAGCCTAAACTATCACACGCCCCTGCCCTAGTCCTTAATCAAAGCCCACTCCTTATTAAAGTGTTACAAAACAAATCCATCTTGAACTCTGGTGAACTTCCAAATAAAACCGACGTTGAGTTCTAGATGTGTGACCTGTAGCTGTCTGTTGTCTAATCCACATCCAGTTTAATGCAATTGTCAAATGGGACCTCCAGGTCACATGTAAGGCTGCCACCTCCAGACTGAGGCGTTTGGCTAGGGTGCTGGGTTTCTCTTCGGGTTACGGAGTTGACGAAGACTGGATTTCAAATCCGACTTTGGTTACTTAGTTGACGGCGAGAGGGTGTGAATGTACACCAGAAGACTAGTAGGGTAGAGGGACTACAGGTCAGCTCAGCTCACAGCAGATGAGTAAACCACAAAATCTTCCCGACCAGTTGGTCTCGTCACCGCCCCTTGTGACCACAATCATCATGCCAACACAACCGCATTAAAGTTGCCCCAAGATAAGGTGTGAAATCATCCTCCTATCACTTTACAAGGAGGGTGTGTCCTTATGTACATGGGTGTATCTGTCCTCTCAGACCCAGTCAGCTCCCTGTCAAAATGGTGGTGTCACGCAAAGGGTGTGTATGAATCAACTTCCCCCACTTCATCAAAGCCTTGAGTGTCATTCTCTCCCCTGTCAGGAAGCCAGCCACCCCTCCTTACTTCAGAGGCAACAGTGCCAGTCCGTGCAAGTCGGCTTGGTTGTCAAACAGTAATGCTATAGCTACTGTCCAGACTTTGAACAGGAAGAATCGTAGAGGAAAAGATACTGAGGAGACTTATGGTTCTTGGAGTGCGGACGACACAAAAATAAGTGGGGGGTCCTTTAACTTTGGTTTATTCATTACAAAGACAACATGAAAAGCAGGCTTTGATACATTTTTGTTACAGTTTAATATTTTTTATAAACACCTGATCCAAAGTGTGGGTTGATATCCCATTCTGCAAATGGGGGTAACAAGATGACATGGACCTTTCATTAGAGCTGGGCGATATGGACAAATCACGATAAATTGACTGAATTATCACAATAACGACAAACTGAATACATTGATAACATGAATGTGCACCAGTTACTTCTTTTGTATTACCCTTAAAACTACTACTTTGAATGTTGTAGCTATCGATTATCTAGTTAGAAATAGTGTATTAGCAGACTTACTGATTTTCTTTAAACTACGCATTCCTCTAGTAAAGGCTACTTATCGTTAATATCAATATCAGTAAAATGTTAGAGAATCATTTTTGGTTTATCGTCCCAGCTCTAACCTTTATTGTACAAATTCATCTTTATGACATCACTATGGATGAATAAATGTTCATTTTTTCTCTTCTATGATCACTGACAGTTCAAAGGACCAGATACTTTCCATCATTTTGCTTTTCAACAATCAAAAGTCTTTCCAATCAATACAAAATAAGTGAGACAAGAAAATATGGATATTTAAGACATTGGGCCAATTGGGACAGCATGTGGGTCTGTCCAGGAGGGTGCAACCATACAACATATTCAGATCATTATTTTGCATGTACAACAGATAGGCTTGTCTGTCATGTAGAATAGAAAATCTTGTAAGTTCTATTTCTACTTGCAATGTTGTGAATGTCTCACCTCACTGAACAGCCTACACCCCTGGCCTGTGCCCAGTACGGAAAGTTCAGACCAGGTCAGGCAGCCGGAATGTTGAGGGGCTAGAAATAGTGTGGGAAGAAGCAGTTCCTTTGGGAACAACGATATCGTACAAGTTGTCTGCCCAACATTAAGCAAGGGGATGTTAGGTTTACTAGGCTTAAACTGAAATATCAATGTATCACTGTCTGGAATGGCAACAGGTATGTACAAAATGGACATTGCACTAATTGTAAATCAAGCATAACAGTACTGTATGTTCTGTACGTGAAAAGAAGTCTTCCATCCCGGCTACAAAACAAAACAGCAGGTTCTCTCTAGCATTGATCGAACAATATCCCATTTGTTAGACTCAACAGATAGGACTTACTGTAAGAAATGAGCTAGCCAGTGTGTCCAGTAAATAAGGTATAAAGATACATCTATAATGCATAGTTTTCCTGTCTGCTACCTGGCAGGCTAATGTTTTCTGTCAAAGTCATAGAATGAAAAGAAATGACAGGAAAAGACTGGAAACCACTTATTGTTTTTATAGAACGGGGACGTTTCTCTCCCATTTCACACAGAAATGTAGACCCTAGCTGCGGTGTACGATGGCGTGGATGCCCTCCTGGATCTCTGCCATCTTCTTCAACACCTGGTTCACCTTCGCCTCGTCAAACTCCAGACACACAAAGTCTGAATCCTGGAAGGAAAACGAGAACGGAGACGAGGGAAAGGAGTGGGGGAAGGAAGGAAGGAAGGCAAAGGGAAAATAGGGACAGTATATTAAGACCAAGACAGCAGGCAGAGCCTACTTCATGGATGATGGGTTGAGGGATGTAGCTCAACTGACGAGACATCAGAAACATTGTGATAACAGGAACCTTTACTCACATCAAGTCCTATTTTAAGGTCCAAGCTCTCAGCCACATAAAGCAGGAGCAAGGGTCAGATTAGGAAACTCCTATAAACATCCACTGTATGACATCATAGAGCTGAAAGAACTAGACTTTGTTATGAAGTGGTGCTATAGATGGAACCTGAGATCTAAGCCAGTTTGACAACCGTTGAGCCTTTTAAAAGCATATTTCAACACTGTACTACAGGAAGAGTTGTGTTTGAAAATGGGGTCAGAAAAGAGAAGCCTAGAACCAGGATGTGGTCCAGACACATTTAGTTAGGACCAAACACTTGTTCCTTCTCTTTCCAACGGACAACAAACTAAAAAGGACTAATGGAAATAAAACACATTTCTTTTTATGACTGTTTATAAAGGATGCTTATTCAAGAAAGTTATTTTTAATGTGTTACCAAGAAACTAATACAGTGGACAATGATTTCAGAAGACTGTTGTAAGTGGTGCGTGCGGTAGATGACCTAGGAGGTACAGCTAGTGTTAATTACTGACACAAATAAAAGGCAACAGTTGGCCTAAATATAGCGACACTTTGCCTGTAGCACAGTCATTTGAGTTTTCCCCATTTATAGCAGGGTCCCTAGAAACTCACTTTCATTCTCTCATGTCTCTGAGGCATTTCAAAAATAGCCTCCAATATCACTAGTGAGAATGTGACCTTTAACCAGCGTGCCATCAAAAGAGAGATGACGACAGGAACAGGGGATGAAGGACAAATGCGGGAAAAGGAGGAGAAGACCTAAAAAAAAAAACAACAGCTGACTGTCCAAGGACATCCATACCCCTTGAAGAGCTACTTTTGAGTCTTAACATGTTGTTTTGTGGCATCATGTTTAACTCATAAGGGTCACAGATATGACTAGAATATGGAAGCTGATCCCAGAACAGTGAAGTAAAGCCAGGAGAGCAACTATAGCACCTGCTTTTAAAAGAAAAAAATCCACCCCAAAAACTACATTTTGGTATGTTTCACTAGCCCATGGTTGATATAGTCCCAAAATGGGTTGTATGTCAGCAATCAAGTTTTCAAAATTATAACTTGCATCATAACGGCTGTATTTCAGTATTTTGAAAGTTAAACACCTTGAAATGTTGATTGCTGGCACGCAAAACATTTTGGGATACTTGAGTCAGAGTATATTTTCAAATGAGTCGCAGCGTACACAGACCATGTGCAGATCGTGTGATTGGCCGATCTACTCATCAATTTCTATGATATGTAGCGTCTTCATTACATGCCACTGAAAAATGAATGAACGTCCCTGGGTGGCCACAATAGGACACAAGACCTTCCATCTGTCCATGTCTTTGTTAGTCTGTTTGTTCCCGAGAGTGCACATCACTACACAAGGGCCCTATCACCTCTCTTAAAAGAACGGTTGCCTGGTTACTGGCTACCGCTGCCTTATTTCTTTCCGCAGTCATTTGTTTGTTTGAAGCACAGGGTTTGAAGCGTGTCTGTTGCCTGGGACAATTCAGTGTTAATTTCGGTTGGCGAGAGAGAGGACGCTCTTGAAGCTATCTGTCCACCTCGTATAACTCAGCTTAATGGAATGCTACTCGCATTGTTCAACTGTCACTAAACTCTATAAAACACAAACATTGTGGCTTAGTGAGTAGGACTTGATAAGTCAAGTTAAGATGCAGTTACTCTGTGTAATCTCCTTGCATAGACTGAAAGGACAAAGCCCTGAACACCTATAATCATTTACTTTTATTATACTGCAAAACAATTACTGTACAAGTGCTCCTCATTAGCCTTAATACAGACTCCCGAGTGTTGCAGCGGTCTAAGGCACTGCATCTCAGTGCAAGAGGCTTCACTACAGTCCCTGTTTTGAATCCAGACTGAATCACATCCGGCCATGATTGGGAGTCCCATGGGGTGGCACACAATTAGCCCAGCATTGTCCAGGTTTGGCTAGGGTAGGTCTTCAATGTAAATAAGAATTTGTTCTTAACTGACTTGCCTAGTTAAATAAGAAATTGAAAAGAAAAAAAGACCATTCATTTACTGTTTAGCCTACTAAATGGTCAACTAAGTACCATATGAGGCACACCTCAATCCTAATCTTCCTCTTCTGACACTGAGGGGCAGTGTTTTTACAGCTAATGCCGGTTTGCCCGAGGCTGATGCCGTGCAGGTGTTTGTACACATGCATATACACACACGCAGTCAAATAAATGCATACAACACACACACACATTCATGTAATAGTGCCAGACATAAACAAACATATACAGTTGGCATTGCTGTTATGATTTTAGTTGTCCTTGATGTCCTTAGTTTTTTAGTTTTTTCATTGTTGTTTGCTGTTTTCTTCTGTCTTTTTCCTCTTTAATTCATTTTCTAGGTTGTTGGTGCATTGGAGGTTTTCTTGGGGGTGGGGAATGGAATGAATGGGGGGGGGGGGGGGGGGGTCTCGAATGGTTCAGAGACAGCTGTTGGGGATCTGTGGGGGGGAATCTTGGAGGGTTCGGGTGCATGTTTTTTTTGGCCTGGTGGGAGATCTGTCAACGTGCCCTTGCGCAGGGCATTAACCCTGGATGTGTGTGTCACTCGGAATGGGAGTCAGGTGGATGACTGGTGTGGTGTAGTTGTTGAGCAGCTTCACTGCAAGTATTTCGTATGTTTTGGATATTCAGTCAAAAAAATTAAAACTTCCTCTCCTCTGAGGTGAAAAAAGGTAGTAATTCACCATAGTGACAGCAACTTAATTTATGAATAACTCCTCTCATACAACAGCACTGTAGAGACTTCAACTAAGTGGTGTCTTGTCTTCAAGGGCGTGCTGCTCTGCTGGCCTCATTCTCAGTACCAGGGGAGTGGCAGACAAGAGATCTGAGGGAAATGGGAGCCCCAGCAGCAGGGGCGCCGTATGGGGGGGATGGGGGGAATAGTGGCGCCTGTGACTGAAAATTAGAACTTGAGGTTAATATTTTTTTTGTACATATCATTAATATAATATTTCTTTTACAATGTACTAATAAAACGGTTTCTTTTTCTTTTCTTGTTTTTGGCAAAAAAGTAAACATCCGGAGAGCCTCCGTATTGCACAACCCCCCCATATATTTACATCTAATGGTTCGGTCCTGCCCCCAAAACAGGCGCGAACGGTACTTGCTAGCAGTGAGTGAGGAGTACCGGTGGAGCATCAGGTCTCAGCTTCCTATAGACAAATCAGGCTTCCAAAAACGAAAGGAAAGAAAGACAGGAGAGAGAAAATAAAGGACGACAGTATGTCAACCAATTTTTCACAAAGGAAGGTGGGTGTAGTCTGTGAGTGGTGGGAATTAACCTGTTAGCTTAGTCCGTAGCCTACTTTTTGCTCCCCTACCATTAGTTACTTAATATCTAAACAGAACATTTCCGAGTGTTTACATTTCGTTCCTCTTTCAGCCTACATTTAAATCAATGCAATACCAAATCAGTTGTCCCAGCCCCTGCCTGGTGCCAGGCTCAGATGCAGCATCAGACTCAGCAGGCCTGTCAAACCCATCCCCCTGAACCAGCCCTACTCCCAAATGAAGAAGGACGTGAGCAGCATTGTGTTGAATAATTGCAGGTACTGCTAGGCATTGAGGACAGGAATGTGATTGTCCAGTCAGGAAAAATCTCACTTGACACAGAGGCAGCCAAAATCAGAGCCTTTAAAGGAAGAGATCCAGGCTCATATATATTTATTTATTTAACTAGGCTAGTCAGTTAAGAACAAATAATTGCATCGTTAATCGCAAGTCAGTTAAGAACACATTTTTATTTACAATGATGGCTGAAAGACAGATTTTTACCTTGTCAGCTCAGGGATTTGATCTCGCAACCTTTCTGTTACTGGCCCAACGTTCTAACCAGTAGGCTACCTGCTGATGGGAGTCTCTCCTGTCTGAGGCAACACTGATTGCTACGCAAATGGATGTTGCACCTCAATTTAGCAAGAAACACAGCCGCCAGAGGAAAAGGAAGAGATTCCATGATGAGACAGCTCAGGACAGTGCAGCAATGGTGTTTCAGAACACTGTTTTTTGTTTTTTTACTACCATGGACATCACCATAAGTGACTTGGACACTAGGTTTCACACCACTGCAAAAAATGTAGAATAATTTTCTGCTGTTCTGAAAGTTGGGCAGATTAGTGAGGATAAAGTCCCTTCTGTGTGCCAATCACTGATCATGAAGCACCACCATCAGGCCTTTTCATTTCCATTTTGTTTTCCCATTTCCACTTCTACAGCTGCTTATTTTCTAGTTGGTATGTATACTTGGTTCAAAAATCTGCTGCTGACTTTATTATTTTGTTTGTTATATCATTCTATAGATAATGTAGAGGTTAATGTATATTTAAGTTATTTATTTTAAGGCATTCATTAATGTTAAAATAATTTTCCATTCAATAATCTTACCATTAAAATGACATTTAGACTGTAAAAGATGGCCTTAAGCACATTTCCTATAGAGGGTATCAGTCTTGCATCAAATAGTGAATTCCACTGTATGCAGAATGTTGCATGCATGTCTGCACAGTGTTATATTTTCACAGCACACTGTCAGTAAATATTGGACTACAAGAGAGTTGCAAGGCTGCAAAGGTAGAATTATTTAAATCTTTGAGTGGGTTGATTGGGTTCTGGAGGTGTGTGGTTACAGCAATTGCGCAGGGTTGGTGTGGCCTGTGGTGGTGGGGCCCAAAGTGATATCTTTTCATGGGACCCAAAATCCCTGCCCAGCACTGCCATTGGCAATGAAGCAGGCCAGCCCCAACTGCCTCAGACACCGGAGCGACTGCTGACACCAGTTGCACCGGCAACCGATCACCTGTACATGTTCTCAATGGGCTTGACCGCACAGTGACCCACATCCACACAGTGCCACATGCCCGTTCGGGCTGGACATGACAAAAAACACAGGTAACCAGGGCTGTATATTCATTAGTGCACAACGTAGCAAATGTTTTGCAACAAAAACAAGCATTTCTTATTGGAAGAATTCAGGTAGGTCCTGTTTGGTTACTAGTGAAGATATTACTGATACTGTAATTGAATGATAAGTGTTTATCCTGGTTGGTTAAGTAAACTACCGTTCAAAAGTTTGGGGTCACTTAGAAATGTCCTTGTTTTTGAAAGAAAAGCAAAAAAAAATGTCCATTAAAATAACATCAAATTGATCAGAAATACAGTGTAGATGTTTGTTGTAAATGACTATTGTAGCTGGAAATTGCAGATTTTTTTATGGAATATCCATAGGCGTACAGAGGACTGTAATAGCATCGAATAGTCCCCGAGATATGCAACTGTTCAGGGAAGTCAGGAACCAATACACACAGTCAGTCAGGAAAGCAAAGGCCAGCTTTTTCAAGCAGAAATTTATATCCTGTAGCTCTAACCCCAAAAAGCTCTGGAACACTAAAGTCCATGGAGAACAAGAGCACCTCCTCCCAGCTGCCCACTGCACTTAGGCTAGGTAACACGGTCACCACCGATAAATCCGTGATAATCGAAAACTTCAACAAGCATTTCTCAACGGCTGGCCATGCCCCCCCCCCCCCCCAGCTACCCCTTTACCCAAATCCAGATAGCAGATGTTCTGAAAGAGCTGCAAAACCTTGACAATCTGGACCCTCTATTTCTGAAACTGTCCTCCGCCATTGTCGCAACCCCTATTACCAGCCTGTTCAACCTCTCCTTCGTATCATCTGAGATCCCCAAGGATTGGAAAGCTGCCGCGGTCATCCCCCTCTTCAAAGGGGGAGACACCCTGGACCCAAACTGTTACAGACCTATATCCATCCTGCCCTGCCTATCTAAGGTCTTCGAAAGCCAAGTCAACAAACAGATCACTGACCATCTCGAATCCCACTACCTTCTCCGCTGTGCAATCCGGTTTCCGAGCCGGTCACGGGTGCACCTCAGCCACGCTCAAGGTACTAAACAATATCATAACCGCCATCGATAAAAGACAGTACTGTGCAGCAGTCTTCATCGACCTGGCCAAGGCTTTCGACTCTGTCAATCACCACATTCTTATCGGCAGACTCAATAGCCTTGGTTTTTCTAATGACTGCCTTGCCTGGTTCACCAACTACTTTGCAGACAGAGTTCAGTGTGTCAAATCGGAGGGCATGTTGTCCGGTCCTCTGGCAGTCTATGGGGGTACCACAGGGTTCAATTCTCGGTCCGACTCTTTTCTCTGTATATATCAATGATGTTGCTCTTGCTTTGGGCGATTCCCTGATCCACCTCTACGCAGACGACACCATTCTGTATACTTCTGGCCCTTCCTTAGACACTGTGCTATCTAACCTCCAAACAAGCTTCAATGCCATACAGCACTCCTTCCCGTGGCCTCCAAATGCTCTTAAACGCTAGTAAAACCAAATGCATGCTTTTCAACCGTTCGCTGCCTGCACCCGCATGCCCGACTAGCATCACCACCCTGGATGGTTCCGACCTAGAATATGTGGACATCTATAAGTACCTAGGTGTCTGGCTAGACTGCAAACTCTCCCTCCAGACTCATATCAACTCACATCTCCAAAACAAAATCAAATCTAGAGTCGTCTTTCTATTTCGCAACAAAGCCTCCTTCACTCACGCCGGCAAACTTACCCTTGTAAAACTGACTATCCTACCGATCCTCGACTTCGGCGATGTCATCTACAAAATAGCTTCCAATACTCTACTTAGCAAACTGGATGCAGTTTATCACAGTGCCATCCGTTTTGTTACTAAAGCACCTTATACCACCCACCACTGTGACCTGTATGCTCTAGTCGGCTGGCCCTCGCTACATGTTCGCCGCCAGACCCACTGGCTCCAGGTCATCTACAAGTCTATGCTAAGTAAAGCTCCGCCTTATCTCAGTTCACTGGTCACTATGGCAACACCCATCCATAGCACGCGCTCCAGCAGGTGTAGCTCACTGATCATCCCTAAAGCCAAAACCTAATTTGGCCGCCTTTCCTTCCAGTTCTCTGCTGCCTGCGACTGGAACAAATTGCAAAAATCTCTGAAGTTGGAGACTTATCTCCCTCACCAACTTTAAACATCTGCTATCTGAGCAGCTAACCGATCGCTGCAGCTGTACATAGTCCATCGGTATATAGCCCACCCAATTTACCTAACTCATCTCCATACGTTTTTTATTTTATTTACTTTTCTGCTCTTTTGCACACCAGTATCTCTACCTGCACATGATCATCTGATCATTTCACTCCAGTGTTAATCTGCTAAATTGTAAATATTCACTCCTATGGCCTATTTATTGCCTACCTCCTCATGCCTTTTGCACACAATCTATATAGATAATTTTTTTGTTTCTACTGTTATTGACTTGTTTATTGTTTACTCCATGTGTAACTCTGTGTTGTTGTCTGTTCACACTGCTATGCTTTATCTTAGCCAGGTCACAGTTGCAAATGAGAACTTGTTTTCAACTAGCCTACCTGGTTAAATAAAAGGTGAAATAAAATTAAATACATTTTTTTTTAAAAATCAGCAACCATCCCTCCTGTGTTCCAATGGCACGTTGTTAGCTAATCCAAGTTCAGAATTTTAAAAGGCTAATTGATCATTAGAAAACCCTTTTGCAATTATGTTAGCACAGCTGAAAACGGTTGTGCTGATTAAACAAACAAAACTGGCCTTCTTTAGACTAGTTGAGTATCTGGAGCATCAGCATTTTTGGGTTCGATTACAGGCTCAAAATGACTAGAAACAAGAACTTTCTTCTGAAACTTGTCAGTCTATTCTTGTTCTGAGAAATTAAGGCTAGTCCATGCGAGGCCCCGGTGCACAACTGAGCAAGAGGACAAGTACATTAGAGTGTCTAGTTTGAGAAACAGCCCCCTGAAAAAGTCCTCACCTGGCAGCTTCATTAAATAGTACTCACAAAACACCAGTCTCAACATCAACCGTGAAGAGGCGACTCTGGGACGCTGGCCTTCTAGGTAGAGTCCCTCTGTCCAGTGTCTGTTCTTTTGCCCATCTTAAACTATTATTTTTATTGGCCAGTCAGATATGGCTTTTTCTTTGCAACTCTGCCTAGAAGGCAAGCATCCCGGAGTCACCTCTTCACTGTTTTTTAAAATGTATTTAACCTTTATTTAACCAGGTAGGCAGTTGAGAACAAGTTCTCATTTACAACTGCGGCCTGGCCAAGATAAAGCAAAGCAGTGCGACAAAAACAACAGATTTACAAACAAACGTACAGTCAATAACACAACAGAAAAATCTATGTACAGTGTGTGCAAATGTAGAATAGTATGGAGGTAAGGCAATTAATAGGCCATAAAGGCAAAATAATTACAATTTAACATTAACAATGGAGTGATAGATGTGCAGATGCTATGCAAGTAGAGATATTGGGTTGCAAAAAAGCAAGAGGATAAATAACAATATGGGGATGAGGTAGTTGGGTGTGCTATTTACATATTGGCTGTGTACAGGCACAGTAATCGGTAAGCTGCTCTGACAGCTAATGCTTGAAGTTAGTGAGGGATATATAAGGCTATAGTGATTTTTGCAATTCGTTCCAGTCATTGGCAGCAGAGAACTGTAAGGAAAGACGGCCAAAGTAAGTGTTGGCTTTGGGGATGACCAGTGAAATATACCTGCTGGAGCGCATGCTACGGGTGCGTGTTGCTATGGTAACCAGTGAGCTGAGATAAGGCGGGGCTTTACATACCAAAGACTTATAGATGACCTGGAGCCAGTGGGTTTGGCGACAAATATGTAGTGAGGGCCAGCCAACGAGAGCATACAGATCGCAGTGGTGGGTAGTATATGGCGCTTTGGTGACAAAATGGATGGCACTGTGATAGACTACATCCAGCTTGCTGAGTAGTGTTGGGGCTATTTTGTAAATGACATCGCCGAAGTCAAGGATTGGTAGGATAGTCAGTTTTACGAGGGTATGTTTGGCAGCATGAGTGAAGGAGGCTTTGTTGCGAAATAGGAAGCCGATTCTAGATCTGATTTTGGATTGGAGATGCTTAATGTGAGTCTGGAAGGAGAGTTTACAGTCTAACCAGACACCTAGGTATTTGTAGTTGTCCACATATTCTAAGTCAGAACTGTCCAGAGTAGTGATGCTAGTCGGGCGGGTGCGGGAAACAAATCGGTTGAAGAGCATGCATTAAGTTTTACTAGCATTTAAAAGCAGTTGGAGGCCACAGAAGGAGTGTGGAAAGGCATTGTGTTGTAAGCGCGTTTGGAGGTTTATTAACACAGTGTCCAAAGAAGGGCCAGACGTATACAGAATGGTGTCGTCTGCGTAGAGGTGGATCAGAGAATCACCAGCAGCAAGAGCGACATCATTGATATATATACAGAGAAAAGAGTCGGCCCGAGAATTGAACACTGTGGTACCCCCATAGAGACTGCCAGAGGTCCGGACAACATGCCCTCCGATTTGACACACTGAACTCTCAGTGTCTGAGAAGTAGTTGGTGAACCAGGCGAGGCAGTCATTTGAGAAACCAAGGCTATTGAGTCTGCCGATAAGAATGCAGTGAATGACAAAGTCGAAAGCCTTGGCCAGGTTGATGAAGACAGCTGCACAGTACTGTCTTTTATCGATGGCGGTTATGATATCGTTTAGGACCTTGATCGGGGCTGAGGTGCGCCCATGACCAGCTTGGAAACCAGATTGCATAGTGGAGAAGGTACGGTGGGATTCGAAATGGTCGGTGATCTGTTTGTTAACTTGGATTTTGAAGATTTTAGAAAGGCAGGGCATGATGGATAAAGGTCTATAACAGTTTGGGTCTAGAGTGTCTCCCCCTTTGAAGAGGGGGATGACCATGGCAGCTTTCCAATCTTTGGGGATCTCAGACGATACGAAAGAGGTTGAACAGGCTAGTAATAGGGATTGCAACCATTTCGGTGGATAATTTTAGAAAGAGAGGGTCCAGATTGTCTAGCCCAGCTGATTTGTAGGGATCGAAATTTTGCAGCTCTTTCAGAACATCAGCTGTCTGGATTTGGGTGAAGGAGAAGCAGGGGGGCTTGGGCAAGTTGCTGCCGGGGTAGGTTCTTATTGAAATTATTGATTATCATAGATTATCGGTGGTGACAGTGTTTCCTAGCCTCAGTGCAGTGGGCAGCTGGGAGGAGGTGCTCTTATTGTCCATGGACTTTACAGTGTCCCAAAACTTTTTTGAATTAGTGCTACTGGATGCGAATTTCTGTTTGAAAAAGCTAGCCTTAGCTTTTCTAACTAACTGGGTATATTGGTTCCTGACTTCCCTGAAAAGTTGCATATTGCGGGGGCTATTCGATGCTAATGAAGAACGCCACAGGATGTTTTTGTACTGGTCAAGGGCAGTCAAGTCTGGGGTGAACCAAGGGCTGTATCTGTTCTTAGTTCTACATTTTTTTAATGGGGCATGCTTATTTAAGATGGCGTGGGAAGCACTTAAAGAGAAACCAGGTGTCCTCCACTGACGGGATGAGGTCAATATCCTTCCAGGATACCCGGGCCAGGTCGATAAGAAAGGCCTGCTCGCTGAAGTGTTTTAGGGAGCGTGTGACAATGATGAGGGGTGGTCATTTGACCGCGGACCCATTACACACGCAGGCAATGATCGCTGAGATCCTGGTTGAAGACAGCAGAGGTGCATTTAGAGGGCAAGTTGGTCAGGATGATGTCTAAGAGGGTGCCCATGATTACAGATTTAGGGTTGTACCTGGTAGGTTCCTTAATAATTTGTGAGAGATTGAGGGAATCTAGCTTAGATCCCAGTTTAGGTCACATGACAGTACGAACCGTGAAGATATGTGAATTGACCTCTACATCACCAGAGGAACAGAGGGGGAGTAGGATAAGGGTACGGCTATAAGAACTGATTGTGTAGTGCGTTCGGAACAGAGTCAAAGGAGCAGATATCTGGGCGCGGAAGAATAGTTAAGTGATAATGTACAGACAAGGGTATGGTAGGATGTGAGTACAGTGGAGGTAAACCTAGGCACTAAGTGACGATGAGAGGTTTTGTCTCTAGAGGCACCATTTAAGCCAGGTGAGGTCACTGCATGTGTGGGAGGTGGAACAAAAGGGCTATCTAAAGCATATTGGGCAGGGCTAGGGGCTCTTCAGTGAAATAAGATTATCACTAACCAAAACAGCAATAGACAAAGCATATTAACATTAGGGAGTGCTATGTGTAGCTAAGTGATCATAGGGTCCAATGAGTAGCACTAGATAAGTCAGGGAGCCAATTCCGTAGTCGCTGCTACCCTAGGCGAGCTGAAGACATGGGGCTAGCAGATGGGCTTCCGGCGAAGTCGCAACGGAAGAGCCTGTTGAAACCACCTCGGACGGTTACGTCGGCAGACCAGCCGTGATAGATCGGCGGGGCTCTGTGTCGGCAGTAAAGGGTCCAGGCTAATTGGCAAAAGCGGTATTGTAGCCCAAGAATTGGCTGGTGGACCCCTTTGGCTAGCCGGGAGATGGGCCTAGCTCGAGGCTAGCTCCAGGCTAACTGGTGCTTGCTTCGGGACAGGGACGTTAGCCTGGAGTAGCCAGTCATTTACAACATGAATAATGTCTACACTGTATTTCTGATCAATTGGATGTTATTTCAATGGACGAAAATGTGCTCATCTTGCAAAAATAAGGACATTTCTAAGTAACCCCAAACTTTTGAACGATAGTGTATGTGCTGTTATGCTAGCCATGTGCGAAGGGAAAATGCATTGAGAATGAACTATGTTGCAGACCATCGATGCACTCAGTGTTTTTGAGTTCTCTTTGAGGGAGGATTAACAGTATGCATGTGTTTATGTTTTGCCTACACACTGTTAACAGCACAAACTGAATGATATGCTTTATAGGCCTACACAGCATACCTCGCACAATTAACAGAGACAATGGTTTGCTAAACACTGACAGGCAACTAAAATGTGTAATTATAAGACTCATAAGAAGACACTGAATACAAACTGTCATTTTAGACACACTACAGGTCAACCGACAGACAACTGTAGTCCTATCCAATCTATCTTCCATCCCCATTGTGTGCATAACCAATAACAACTCCTTAGGTCTGAATACAGTAGTTTCACAAGTTGGGCTGCGTCTCAAGGTCATGGCAATCTATTCTCTATATAGGTTGCACTATTCTTGAGGACCATAGGCTCTGATCAAAAGTAGTGCACTATATAGGGCCATTTGGGATGCACACAGTTAGAATGCTGACTCACTGTTGCTACACCCATTCCTCTCTTCAGTATTGGAGACACCTACGCGTCTATCAGATCTGTCATCATATATTAGAGAACTCATTTAATACACTCAAAGGGCCACGCTCAGGATCGTGCGGCACACTAATGCATTTGTTTACTGGAAAAACAATAATATATGAGATAATGAGAGTGCTAGCCAAAACAGGGCTGGGGCCTATCGTGAGATATGATACCCCAACCTGGTCTCAGAGCATTTCTTATTATTCTCTATGTAAATCTGAGACACTCCATTTGGTATGATATGGTACGTATTCATTTGTGGGTGTCCATCACCATTTCGTATGATATTTTACAAATTATAATTCGTATTGCGTTACGAATTTGTTAAATGTACAGTATGTAACAAATTTGCAAAACATATAACATGTTACGAATTACAGAAAGGTGGCTAACATTAGCTAGCTGGCTCACGTTAGCTAGGCTGGGGGTTAGGGTTAAGTTTAGGAGTTGGGTTAATGGGTAGGGTAAAGGTTAATGTTAGATTTAGGGGAAGGGTCAGCTAATATGCTAAGTAGTTGCAAAGTAGCAAGTAGTTGAAAAGTTGCTAATTAGCTAAAATTGTCCATGATGAACTCATAACCTTTGACTTGCTAGACGTTCACGTTCTACGCCCATCCTACTTTCGTTTTTGCCTTCAGGAACCATCGGTCTTATGTATCCATACTAATTTGAGTGGGACGGATTTACATTTACTATGTTACGTCTAGTCTATGAGACCAGGCTGGATACCCTGGGAATACAAGTGTGCTCCCGTTACAACAAAACGGAAGAAAGACGGGAGAGAAAACAAGCGGATATGTTTTTATTTAAGATTTCACTGTGCAGTCCTCTGAGAAATCACCTGTGTGGAGAAAATAATTGGTCATGCCTTCCATGTTTGCCAATGATTGACATGTAGGTAAACACATCGACATGTAAGAACAGTTATAAGCCAGCATCCTGAGAAAATAGGACAGGGAGACAATGTGTAATAAGCAATCGTCGTCCTCTACTTTCCATGTCTTGACTCTCTGAATACCTATCATATATCTTCACTTTCCTAACTCTTGAATTGGCACACACACAGAACAAACCTTCCATTTTGCCCAAAACAATTTGGTCATAGGGATTCAGTCAACATTCTCTCTGCCTGACGGCTGATATTGTTAGTGCATTATGTCTTTGACTTCACAAGGTAATGGAGGTTGGGTTCGGTCGCTGCTGGTAAAAGCTTGTCTTGTAAATCAAACATCAACTGGGAACTCCTCTCTTGATTCCACGGATCACTGGTGCAAAACACTGTCTGTCAAATGTAATGCACTTACAGTAGGAGAACTAAGGCTTAGGCTGTCATCCGGATGAAAAGTCAAGACCAACACCTGGATGGGCTTAGTTAATGCTGTTCAGTAGGACAAAACGTTTTACAATGGGAAAAACAAATGTGTGTTCTTATTGGACAAGATCCTGTAGCACCTCCATTTTGAAATGTTTCATAACGTTTCGTGCCTAAAGAACAGGAACGTGCTATATGAAATGTAAAGATGTGGAAACTACACCCTCATACAGCACGAAGAGACTGTTTACTACTGGAGCTCTGAGAATTCAATAGAATGTACAGCATGTACTGTGGTCATCTTCAAAGGGGAGAGCACAGCCATCAGTGGTGCTATTTACTTAGCTTCCCTCAGCTAAGTAAATAGATCCATTGAAAAACTACTTTAGGGGATTTCCCCCAAAACCAACAGAATTAGTTTACTATTTCACAGCACCTGATAAACTGTCAGTTGCTGAGAATAGTATGTGTAGGTAGGATATAGGCTTTTTTTTTAAACCACAATCACTGGGCAAATAAATAAAGGGAAAGGGGGATACCTCATCAGTTGTACAACTGAATGAGTCTTCCGCATTTAACCCAACCCCTCTGAATCAGAGATGTCCGGAGGGCTGCCTATCAACATCCATGTCTTCGGCGCCCGGGGAACAGTGGGTTGACTGCTTTGCTCAAGGGCAGAACGACAGATTCTGATACCATGTCAGCTCAGGGATTCGATCCAGCAATCTTTTGGTTACTGACCCAATTACAAACTGTTACAGAACCAAATTGGCCTACAGAAAACCTATACTGCATAATTCAGACTCATGCTAATGTTTGTTTTATAGATGAGGGGTGACTAACCTGTAGAAAAATTGCATGTGACCGTGTTAATCTTACTCTACACAGACTACCAATGGTCTGTCAGCCTCTAGTTTTCATGCGGAAAATGTTACAACTGTGCTACTAGGTTATGAAGTGAAGTTATTGATTTATCACGTTATTGTAAGAAGTACACGCACTGGAATTCTTGGTTCAAGTTCTCACGAATGAAATAGAGTCTCTCCCACTGCCAAATCAAAATGTCAACAGACCACTTCTATTCACCCTAGTAAAAATTGTTTTCATAAATCGGCTTTGAATCTGTTTTAGTATCCATGAAAAGGCTCAATGCCTGTGGTTAGAGCAAGGAAGTGATTGGGTCAGATTAGAACATGTTTTTGATCCCAGATAAAAGCTGAAGCTCTATTGGGAACGGAGCAGACTCCACCCAGCCCATTATTAGGCTATTCCAAGTTTATTTAAATAGGTGGGAGCGGATGCTATGTTCCATTTTATCTCAAGTCTACAGGGAGCTCCCGATTCAGAGTAAATAGGCCTGTGTGTTGAATGAAAGTGGGCCACTCCGGTCCATTAGAAGATGAGACATGCAAAAGAAATAGGAAGCCATTTGAAATGTTGTCTTGATTGTATTCTGTATGGTTCATATACATTTTCCTGTTAAATTATGTCATTTCTGTGCAATATTTCTGGGGAACCCCTTTTGGCTCTAGAGCACCCTCAGAAGCAAAAGTTCTGTATAGCCTTTTCAAGCAGTTGACTCTAGAGCAGGGGGGGGGGGGGGCAATTCCAGTCCTCGAGGGCCTGATTAGTGTCACAGTTTTGCCCCAGCTAACACACCTGACTCCAATCACCTAATCATGATCTTCAGTTTAGAATTAAATTTGATTAAATCAGCTGTGTTTGCTAGGGATGGGGAAAAAGTGACACCAATCAGGCCCTCAAGGACTGGAGCTGCCCACCCCGCTCTAGAAAATCAAGGCTATAGAAGCATTAGCGGGACAAACTAGCCCACCAACCAACCAACCATAGAATGGATGTAGCTCAGTCATGCAGATAAGATGCCGTCCTATAGCTGGAATAGACTGTTTGGGGCTTGGCCGTTTGTGATTAAGATGAGGAAAGGGGCGGGGCAAGCTGATCCCAGAGGTCGACCGATTAATCGGAATGGCCGATTTCAAGTTTTCATAACAATCGGAAATCTGTATTTTTGGACGCCGATTTTTTATTATTATTATTTTTTGGACACCTTAATTTAATCTTTATTTAACTAGGCAAGTCAGTTAAGAACACATTCTTACTTTTAATGACGGCCTAGGAACGGTGGGTTAACTGCCTTGTTCAGGGGCAGAACGACAGATTTTTACCTTGTCAGCTCAGGAATTCAATCTTGCAACCTTACCGTTAACTAGTCCAACGCTCTAACCACCTGCCTCACGAGGAGCCTGCCGGTTACGCGAATGCAATAAGAAGCCAAGGTAAGTTGCTAGCTAGCATTAAACTCAATCATAATCACTAGTTATAAATATACATGGTTGATGATATTACTAGTTTATCTAGCGTGTCCTGCGTTGGATATAATCGATGCAGTGCGCATTCGCGAAAAAGGACTGTATTTGCTCCAACGTGTACCTAACCATAAACACCAATGCCTTTCTTAAAATCAATACACAGAAGTATATTTTTTTAAACCTGCATATTTAGTTAAAATAAATTCATGTTAGCAGGCAATATTAACCAGGTGAAATTGTCACTTCTCTTGCGTTCATTGCATGCAGAGTCAGGGTATATGCAACAGTTTGGGCCGCCTGGCTCATTGAGAAATAATTTGCCAGAATTTGAAGTAATCATAACATTGAAGGTTGTGCAATGTAACAGGAATATTTAGACTGATGGATGCCACCCGTTAGATAAAATATGGAACGGTTCCGTATTTCACTGAAAGAATAAACATCTTGTTTTCGAGATGATAGTTTCCGGATTTGACCATATTAGTGACCTAAGGCTCGCATTTCTATGTGTTATTATGTTATAATTAAGTCTATGATTTGATAGAGCAGTCTGACTGAGCGACAGTAGGCACCAGCAGGCTCATAAGCATTCATTCAAACAGCACATTCGTGTGTTTTGCCAGCAGCTCTGCTGTTTATGACTTCAAGCCTATCAACTCCCGAGATTAGGCTGGTGTAACGATGTGATGTGAAATGGCTAGCTAGTTAGCGGGGTGCGCGCTAATAGCGTTTCAAACATCACTCGCTCTGAGACTTGGAGTAGAGGTTCCCCTTGCTCTGCATGGGTAACGCTGCTTCGAGGGTGGCTGTTGTCGTTGTGTTCCTGGTTCGAGCCCAGGTAGGAACGAGGAGAGGTACGGAAGCTATACTGTTACACTGGCAATACTAAAGTGCACATATTGCACTTTTACTTTCTTCTCCTTTCTTCTTTCTTCTTGTTTTTGCATTATTTAAACCAAATTGAACATGTTTCATTATTTATTTGAGGCTAAATTTATTTTATTGATGTATTACATTAAGTTAAAATAAGTGTTCATTCAGTATTGTTGTAATTGTCATTATTACAAATACATTTTTAAAATCGGCCGATTAATTGGTAGCGGCTTTTTTTTGTCCTCCAATAATCGGTATCGGCATGAAAAATCATAATCGGTCGCCCTCTACCTGTAACCTCCGTGGTGGTTGCTTTAGCTGGGGTCTGTCAGTTGACTTGGTGATCGTCCCAAATGGCAACCTATTCCCTTTGGTCAAAAGTAATGCCATATAGGGAAAAGGATGCCATTTGGGCCGCACACCTCAAAATACTTTCCCCCTCTCAGACACTCTACGGAATATCCACGTGGACATCTGAGCCGTGGCTTCCATAGTGTAGAGAAATGCTAATTCTTATGTAGGTGACCAAACTATTGTTGATAAAGGGCTACCACTCAGAGTTGAGCCTGTGGGGTCCCCTACAGGATAGCTCCCGCATTACACTAATGGCCAAAACCAGCGCACACACACATGATCTCCGTTGTCTCTGAACGTTGAATGCCCGAAGAGGATTCTACGATGACGGACAGACTACTGAGCCAATGGCGGAAGACTACAGACTACACCCCAGATGAACCAATCCAAAGATCCGATCTTCCAGAATCAACCTACATTCTTTCCTATATAATAGTGGTGTACTGATTGTAACGGTCTCTTCTTCGTCTGCGCTTCCGTACGAACCAGCGGGAGAGCCGTAATTACGCTGTTCTAGATATCTTCACTCTGAATAAACTGTAGCTTGTCATACAATTTACCACCTTGTCTGAATCGATCCTTGACCGACTCGTCCGTCTACATATCCAATTACTAACAGAAATGGTAGCAGAGTATAGTTTACTAACGATCCAGTCGAAGTGAGTTGATTTGGGTGTGGAGAAGGCGAGTTGGGGAAAGGACGATTCATTAAATAAATAAGAAAGACGGGTGAAGACTTTCGGGGGAGGGCAACAATTCTGCTCAACTCGGAAAACTGATTTCAAGGTGCACCATATAAAAATAAGGTAAGCAAAAGCCTGTTAAATCAAACTTTGCATATTGTCGAATAGTCTGTCCAAATTTTTATCAGTTTTTCCGAGTAAGTATGAATTCTTGTGTAAATTTATAATTTGCTGACGAGTCGAAATAACAGTGTACGTGAACATATGTAGTAACGAACCGGCGACGGCCGGTGTGATTTAAATCATTGATGAGATATCAGTAAGGGGATAGCTAATTACTATTCATTAAATCTGGCGCCGAGGGGACAAATTGTAATTTTGGGACCCGTGACCCGGTCAGCACAGTCTGCTAGCTTTCAATGATGAGTGATCACTGTTTTGTCTTTGATAGTTCCGATAGGGGTCGGGAATAGAGATCAGTAGGGGATAGCTAATTACTATTCATTAATTCTGCAGCCGAGGGGACAAATTGTAATTTTGGGACCCGTGACCCGGTGTGGTTCAGTCTGATAGAGATTCACCGATAGGGGTCGGACATGTGTAATAATTCTGATAGGGGTCAGCTCGATAGGGATCAGGAATAGAGATCAGTAGGGGATAGCTAATTACTATTCTTCAAATCTGGCGCCGATGGGGATAAGTTGTAATTTTATCCTGTGGTCCGGTACGGCTCAGTCTGATAGAAATTCACTGATAAGGATCGGCTTTCAGGGGTCAGAGATATAACGTGCTGTTTTGTCTTGTTTTGTCTATTTGTAACTGTTTATGTTATGTTATGTTAAAATGCAATGTGGTTGTAATTGTTTCCATTAAGATTGTTGGTGGTTAGATAGAGGGAGAGAGAGAGAATTATAATAAGGGATATTGGATAAATCCGAAACTTCTATATTGTACCTATGTACCTATGTTAATAGGTACATGTATAAATGTATAATCAGGAATGAAATGACTGATGTATAATTGAAATAATATCTGAATATAATATTTAAATATTGAGACTAAATAGTCGAATAGATCCCTTGGTTGTGCGCTCCACAAATGCTATACCAGCCCATGCGGTTTTTCTCAACCTGAATATACGAAGGAGAAGCTCTGAGATAAGGCAGAGCACGAGCAATAGTGTCTCTTCGAATACCTCGTGGGCATTAATCAACGTCGGGCGAAGTATATGCTAACTATATTCAGATAGAAGGAGAGAATTTCGATTAAAACTACGATTAAATTCCGATTGAATTAAATTAAATTACGTTTAAAGCAAATTCACAATGGCGAACCCCAATACTCCAAAGCTGAGGTTTAATGAGTTCCTAGAACAAAAAATTGAATATAGATCAGGGGGAAAGGAACGATGGACGCCTATAAAGAAAGTTTGGGAGGGATTGAAGTTAAGATGGACACAAGCAGGTTATCTAGGGGGGTGGCCGCCAACAGGGGCCCAGCTGAAAACAATGGAACGTGAGTTGAGAGGGACGTAGCAGGAGGCCAGAGACAAGGAAGTTGAAAGAAATAAAAGCCATGTATTTAAGAACCAAGGGACCAAACAGAGAATGAACAGAAGGCGGGGCCATTGCGTCTCCCACTGGTCTGCTTACTGGCGTAAATGAAGATTTGCAAGAATCAAATCCTGTGCATGAAACACGCTTGATATTCAGTCGGGGACTAATATCGATATGAATGAGGTCGGGGACAAAGCGAGTGTGGTACATGAGGTGTTTCAGTTGGAGCTGGAACCGGTGAGAATGTTGAAAAAGTCGCAGGCTTGCTGATGAGAGTTATATCATAGAATATTGAGGGGGGTGCATGACTGTTGGAAAGAGTGTTAAACTCTATTAACGCAAAATTCTTTTTGCGGATTTATATTATGAGGTTTGAACTATACTAATGTTGTAGAATTACATAATCAACATCTGAACATACTTACGTTAAACATTAATTGAGCCACTGAGTAATAGATAAGCTGTACACTAGGTACGGGGCGAAGGGTGTGGTCGATGTAAGACGGGAGTGGTGTTCTAACCAAATTATTTAGTTATTTTAATTCATTTACACAAGTACTTCCCGGGTATTGATTTTGGTTTGATTGTTCAGATAACATAATTGAAATTAAACAGGAGGTCAAGGTATACTAACATTAGAATCTGTTTTCATTATGGAGAACAATGAAAGGCCCGCAGAGTGGATTGCAGGCTGAGGTTTTTATGTTAAAGGGACAGTGCACATTTATCACAGTTGTGTGTGTCTGTCTAATGGCTGGGTATTTAAGAAGTATTTTGGGGAGACAATTTGGAGAAACACGAATAAGACATGAAACATCGAGACAAATTATTTGAGTTTGAGGGGATTATCATAATTATTAGGTTTTGTTTTTGTAGTAAATGTTTGGGTTAAGGGGATTTCCATGTTCCCAGAGACATGATATTTTAAAGAGGCACGCTCACATATGGAACCTTTATGAGTTTTTTATTTTATGAGTTTTAATTACACAAGTGATTTTTATTTTATTTTAAGGATAAAGGGTTCTTTAATATGTCTAATATGGTATGGAACACGAATGTGGGGGGATGGTGTAACCCGTGACCGGATTTCATGGCTCTCTCGGGTGGTCTGATCAGCCACAAGGGGGTGCCATTTGAATAATACATTTGTGGTCATGGGTAATACTGTTTTATAAAAATAAAAAATATATATATTTTTTTTTTTTGAAATTTAATTTTAAGGTAATTTAATTATAGTGGAGTTTACTTAACCTATATAAAGACTTTAGTAATTGCCACCATAGACATGTTTTTCAAAAAATAAAAATCCATGAGTTTAGATAAAGCCAAACAGTGAGACATTTAGTTAAAATGTGGAAACATGGGAAAAGGCAGACAGATGAGCCCTCCCCCGCACTGCAGAAACCTTGACGGTTGGAGAGCAGAGAGGAGAAGTTTTAGAAGGGAGCCAGGACGAGCAAAGATAACGGAGTGTGTAGATAACAGTCACTGAGTGGAGACAAAAGGGAGAATTGGACATGTGGAAAATTAAAGGGGCGCTCCTACATGATAATGTCAGAACAGACGGATAATATACTAATCTTACCTAAGTCATTATTTAGAGTAGGTAAGGTTGTTACCTGGGCATAGCCAGGTATCAAAAGGGGGATAGGTAAATTGTGGTCTAGGATAGGATGGGGCCTATTGGATAAGAAACTAATATTTTTTAAAATGTAGTTAACAAATGGGCATAGAAGTTAAAGATAGAATCAGATAAAACATTAACATTGTTAACCAAGCCTGTATGTCCAGCATTTTATGCATTATAGGTGAACTGCAGGTGAAGTCACTCAATCCAGTCCCAGAGGCTTGTTGGGGGGACCATACCAAGGTCTCCTGGTGACAGCTAGCTGAAAGAGCTACCCGGATTCATATCGCACGGCGGGAGGGTAAGACACACTGACACTATCGAAAAATAAACAGTGTTCGAGAGGAGAACTGGAATTAACAGAATTCCGGGGGCCATCTCTCGAATGAAGAAAATCCTCCCTGTCCTGTCACCCCTGTTTTTGTTCATAGAAGTGAAGATGTGTCTGGCTCTTGCTAAGTGATGTGTTCTCGGGGAAAGGGTGGGGCTTCACATGGAAGCTGTTTGTCTGAGCGGTCTTATCGTGGGTGACATCCCAAATAACACAGCTCCGGATGAATCAGTACCTGAAGCCTCAGCTGGTTTGACCACCCTGGCTCACGGGTTGACAGAAAACACTGGGGTGGATACTTCTCTGATTAATTGGGTTTGATAGTATGTTTAGAAAACGGGGAAAATATTATGATCACTGTATTATGGGCTACATTCACCTGTGTGACTGTTTTAGTTTTATGGGGCTGCTGTCTATGAGGCCTTATTTCCAGGACTCTGGAGAAATCGATGGAAATAGATGGTGATGTACCAGCGGATTCCAGGTTCTGACCCGTGGAATGCTGAATGTATGTCTACAGAACAAGTGGACGAAAATTATAAATGAAATTATATTAAATTGGGAGGGTGTCCGTATGGGGATTACAGGATAACCGACTTGGGACAGTTCTGGGATTGGAAGAGAGGGTATCCTTATAGCATAGGGGATCCCACAAAGGTGGATAGGCTTTTCATGATATGGGAAAACCTGGGAGCACTGTTGAACTTTGTAAAGGTGATGAAATCTTGCTAACCATCAAAACTATTAAGCTCTCTGATGCAGGCACTTACACCCTCGGACTACAAAGGACCGGGACAGACACGATGGGTGTGTTTTCTATTAAGGTGCTGCCAAAACCAGAGGTCCCAGATGAACCAGGGCCAGACACACTCCTCTACCACCCCTGGACCTAACCTGCCACCACTGTATTAAAAAATCCCATTCAGGTAATTAATGTTAGACTATTCAGCTATTGATCAATTAGGCACTGAGACTGGTGTTATTGGTAGGGACAATTTGTGGCTTTCTTATGAGGTACAGTTAAGACCCTGAAAAGAAAGGACTACATGAGTTACATGAAACATTGGTCATGATGGACCTGTTCTGGCTACACATCCATTTGCTATAGGAGAAGGAGAGGGGTGGTTGTGTATTCTGAGAGGTTTATACCTGGTTGAGGCCAATTCAACTCTCTGTTCCTCTTGGAGCCTTGTGTTTCCTACAGTACCTCCTCATCGGGCCCCTTGGGGTGTTGAGGCATATGGGGGCAATTACAGTTGCATCACGGGTACAGGTAATGGCATTGATTATGGGAGATTGCCTGAAGCTGATTGCAGTAGTAACATAACCATTAATTCCACTTGGCCAGTTACAGGCCTAAACCAAACTAGTGGTCTGGCTGATGTGTGGTGGATCTGTGGACCCAAAAGAGTGCTGAGACCCATTCTTAGAGGAGACTGGCAAGGTACGTGTGCTCTGACCAGTTTGATAATTCCACTGACCATTGTTGATGTTACTGCTGAACAGTTGTTGGGTTCTGTATCCAGGGGACCTGAAAACATTCCATCCCATGGGAGACATAGAAGTAGTGCTCCATGGACAGAGGATGTAGTTGACATACACACTAACCTGTTAGGAGTGCCGGTGGGGGTTCCTCATGAGCTTCAGGCCTTGGGCAGGAATGATGGATTATAGGTCTAGCCATGGTGGATGCAAGACAGACTGCATGGATTCATTACATCTACTATGATCAACAGCGTTTTGTTAATTACCCCCGTGATGCACTCACTGGTATGTCTGAACAGTTTGAGGCCATATCTAGGGTTGCCAGACAGAATAGACTTGCTTTGGATATGCTTCTTGCCAGTCAGGGGGGCGTATGCAAGATGTACGGTGAACAATGTTGCACGTATATTCCTAATAACACCAGTCCAGATAGTAGTATATCTAAGGCCCTTAGTGGGCTTGATGCACTATCTGCTGAGATGAGGACCATGGCGGGGGTGGAGGAGTCTGGCCTGTTCTCTTGAGTGGGAGCCTGGTTTTGGTAAGTACACTAGAATGGTGGTTACTGGATTTCTGACCCTAATTTTTGTATTTTTGTTATTGATGTGGTGTGCTGCTTGCATCATACCGTGTTTCAAGAAGTCTGTTACAGATGTGGTGAAGGCTTCAGGCATGATGATGCCTTTGCGTGATGCTCCAGTTGGAGATGCTGATACTGAAGCATGCTTTCAGGGGAGGATGAGACTGACTGAGGATGACCCATGGTATGCTGTGGGTGAGGTAGTAGAATAAATCTTACACCACCACAGTTCCTTGTTATACATCTTTATGATGGGTTTTCTTTCCAGTATGTTTGTTCTCCATGTTGTGAAGGTTTTGAGTCCCTGGGTGGCATGAAGCCCAACTGGTCTAGGATAGGAGTAGCTGAGAGGACCAGATGGTTTATAATAATGCTTTGCTTTGCTTTACTCTGTTTTCCATGACCAAAGTTTTATATCTTACATGTCAATAAACAATAAAGTGTTATCCTGTTTTTGCTAAGTGACACCCTTGTGGGTGTCAAAAGGGGGACTTACATTTTTTTTAATGTTCTGTTTTTGAATGAGCTGTTCTCTTTTGACATGAAGGTATTTTAAACTCTGTGACTGTTATATGATTCATTGCTGAGTTTTTGTTCACACCCTGGGGGGTGTGAAAAAGAGGGATTATTGGTTCCTGTGTTTTACATTATAGCCATTACCATATATATGATTGAATATTATCTGCTGTTGGCTTGTGTTGATGTATGCAAGTGTTATGCAACATAGCTGACTTGAAACATTGTTAAAAGTGTCAGGGCCAGGGGACTTTCTCATGCTGGAAAAATACAGAAGGGAGGGCACATTCAGAGCGTGGGGTTGCGAGAACAAGCGTTTTTTGTTGTTGTTAGATAACAGGAGCCAGGTGCGTGATAACGGTATGGAGCATGAGAGCCTGGCTGCAACTTCTCTTATGACATTCCAGAATCGCATTGCAGTAGATATGCTACTGGCGGAGAAAGGTGGAGCTTGTACTATGTTTGGTGAACAGTGTTGCACTTTCATCCCTAATAACGCAGCCTCCGATGGTAGCTTGACCATGGCCCTAGAAGGTTTGAGGACGCTTAATGGTAAAATGAAATCTCATTCTGGGATGGATACCTCGATGTGGGACTCCTGGATGAGTGCGTTTGGTAAATATAAAACCCTGGTGTCCTCCATTTTGGTATCCATTTCGGTGTTCGCTGCCATTTTAGCTCTCTGTGGATGCTGTTGCATTCCATGCATCCGTTCCCTTGCCACTAGGGTTATCTCTAAAGCCATTGACCCTTCCTCCCCTTCCCAGATGTTTCCTCTGCTGGATAAAGACCTACATGAATTCGAGGATGAGGAGGAGAGTGCCTATTTAGGTTTACATTATATCTGCTGTTGCCTTATGGGGATGTATGTATGTGTTATACAAGTGGATCATTCCGCCTGACTTGCCTAGTTTAAGTCACATCTCTTTGGAGATGTGAAGAGAGGGAATCACAACTTTTTCCTGCGGGAAAAAAGTTGGCTTATGTAGACAAGCATTTACTTTTATTTTGAGCTGTTGTTCTCCGCTCTGTTAAATGAGGGTTGTAAGTTCCTAGGTGGCTGGTAGCCAACTTAGTACATAGTGGGATTGAATGGAGAACATGATGTAATACATATATATCTATTTCTGTTTAAAACCGTGCCTTATTTCATAGTCCCCTCGGGAGAAGTTTCTCTTTGTGTCTGGATCCAGTTAGGTTGTGTCACGTCTCTGGTGAGACGTGAAGAGAGGGTTTTGTAGAGAAATGCTAATTCTTATGTAGGTGACCAAACTATTGTTGATAAAGGGCTACCACTCAGAGTTGAGCCTGTGGGGTCCCCTACAGGATAGCTCCCGCATTACACTAATGGCCAAAACCAGCGCACACACACATGATCTCCGTTGTCTCTGAACGTTGAATGCCCGAAGAGGATTCTACGATGACGGACAGACTACTGAGCCAATGGCGGAAGACTACAGACTACACCCCAGATGAACCAATCCAAAGATCCGATCTTCCAGAATCAACCTACATTCTTTCCTATATAATAGTGGTGTACTGATTGTAACGGTCTCTTCTTCGTCTGCGCTTCCGTACGAACCAGCGGGAGAGCCGTAATTACGCTGTTCTAGATATCTTCACTCTGAATAAACTGTAGCTTGTCATACAATTTACCACCTTGTCTGAATCGATCCTTGACCGACTCGTCCGTCTACATATCCAATTACTAACAATAGCGACTTTACAAACCAAACTAGGGAAAATGTGTTTCCATCTGATCTATGACCAAACCAAAGCCAATCAACATTTGGCATGATTCTATATATAGCTTATAGATACATAGGTTATTGATGGGATAAAGAAATAGGCCTAAGTCATTTACACCCTTCAAGTCATACAGATTAAATTAAATGAAAGCCCACAGCATCCTAACCTAAAGCACTTAGAATTATCTTGATATGGGAGTATGAGCCTATTGGCCAGTTACATTTACTGGCTATAAAAAGGACGTTTATTGGTGGGGATGATGCAAATTATCATACTTGTTTATAATGCACTGTGTTGTAATCAATCATGGATGTAATAATAATCAACTAAATATAGCTAGTGTGGCGGTTGGAAAACAAATCTGTAGTAGGAGCAGAAAAAGCTCTAAAAACTGAATGTACTTTTCTTTTACGAATTGATACAATAATCATATTCCCTGGGACTGATGTGCCTACACTGCAATATAGTCTCACTTATAGTACTAGGCCACCTCGTTTTCACATTCTAACAGTGTTGACCTTACCTTGGGGCAATTCCCCAGTAACAGAGTGATGCTGAGACTCATCTTTCACATACAAACTGTCATTCTTTATGGTTTAACTTTGAAATCATTGGTTTTTGTTTGACATACATTTTAAAGTGAAAAATCAGATTCTCAGCATCACTGTTACCAGGGAATTGCCCATTGTCTTCTGGCTGGTGACGTCACTCCTACACAACGCTCGTCTGTCAACTGAACAGCAGGCAATATTGTTGCATTGTCTATCTGGCGTAAGACAATGCTTTTGGTACCTATAATTGTGAAACTTTTTGTTTCCTGGAACTCTCCCTGCTACTAATACCAAGAAGAGAAGATAATAGTAGTGTCATCAGCTAATTCCAGACTAAAAGGAAGCTAGAGCCCAGTCGCCATCTCAGCAGAGCCACAGAGATGCCAACTCTCCATAACAATGCTGGCCAATAACATGATAGGCAGAGGAAAAACTTTTTAAAAAGGCACACACAGGGCCAGGCTTTTGGGATGACCAAAATGAACACCTTTGCAAAACAAATTACAGCGTGCCATTAAAAAGTCATACCAGCAATCTTAGATGTATTGTGAGATATTGGGTTACAGTGATACTATTGAAATTACAGTATAGTCCCCAACCCTCAACTATATATGCGTCCCAAATGGCACTCCATTTCCTATATAGTGCACTACTTAGGGCCAAAAGTAGTGTGCTACATTGGGAATAGGTGTCATTTGGGACACAACAATATGTTAGGTTGAGGACTAACAGGTGAGAGGCAGACTAGTACTGTATATGTAGCACTGGTATATCAGACACAACAATTTGAAACTATGACAATGTAATAAATATACTGCTAAAGCAGGAAAGAGGAATGTGAGTACAAAGTCACTGATGTGTTCTGAATGACATGTACTCTTCAGCTTCCTCAGTTTGCATAGTCCTACATTATATTGACATTACATTTCTTAGAGGTTCAACTATGCATGACCCGGTGGCCCAGGGGGGTGGCAATTTCACTTTAAGACTAATTAGATGATGGTTTAAAATCAAAATGTGCAAACTCCACCCACCTGGGGCACATTATGGAACAAGTCCAGATGAGAAAGTACATTATGGAAATCAACAGGCTATGTCTGAAAGCATAACTGGGGAATGAAAACATAACATTGGTCTAATTGTAGGCAGCCATGTAATGTGCTTGTACAGTCAGTGTGACTGGTATTTTAAAGAGTGGGCTTCTTGCACCCCCCCCCCCCTCTTACCTCTCCAGTCCTGCCCAGTTCCAGCTCCACCAGGGCCACGGGAATGTTAGCAGCACCCCCTCTGCTGGCTGACGTCTGGAGGTCCACCCTCCAGGTGAGGCCCTTCAGGCCGGGCTCCCAGCGGCTCTGGCCCAGCAGGCTCTCCCTCACCCGGGCCCGGTGGCTCTTCCAGAACCGGGAGAGGGCGGCCGCCTGCTCGGCGCTCACACCCCCCGTGCCCTGCTTCCTGGTCTGGGCAGTCAGGAAGGCTTCCAGCTGGGCCTGATCCATGTTAGCAGTGGCGATAGACTGAGAGGGGGAGAAGAAAATAAGAAAATATTTGTTAGACTAAGAAAGAGGTTGACGTTTTTCTAGTTGTATTATCTTGGCCTGGACAAGATAGAAATGTAGACAACTTCATCTTCACATCAAGGACATTGAAGGAAAACTTGACATGTGTTTACACAGGTGTTCTAGTGAGAAGTAAATCTCAGCCTGTAGACAGACAAACTGATCTATCATTGTCAACATGAATGAATCCACACACCCTATCCTAGCTATTTATTTACAAGGCCATTTGTACAGTATAGTACAAATTTAATTAACTGATTGAGCTGAAAGAATTGTTTTGGTAAGATTGTACAGACAGCTAAAGAAAGACAATAGAGAAACTGGTTTCAAGCATATGGGCTGCAGGACGAAGTTGAGCATTTGAAACATGTATCTATTTGCTACCTATAGCCTATCCCTATAATAATGTAGCTTGTCAATCAACACGAGGGGAATCAGGTGAGAATGGTCTCAAAATGCAGAAGTTGGCAGTACCTTCAAAAGACCTTTCATCTTTTCATGCATCGCGCGAAACTCCTCCTGCGTTAAGTCTGGATAAAGTTCATTTTTCAAAAGTTCCTCTGTTATTTCAGCATTATTATAATACACTATTTGTGCTATTCCGTTCAGCAAACAGTTCAAAGATTTCGACGTTTCAACATCCGCCATGTTGTAGCCCCACTGGTCACGTGACTCCTGTTGTGTATGCCTGCTCATTGGCTGTGTTTCTCCCCATACTCACGCACATCAATCACTGATTGGCCTACATATCCAAGAAAACCCATCCATACACACACACACACACACACACACACACCAATCATCGTTGAAAGCTACTTGAGGTTGATAAAATGTAGTGTTATATAATGAAAATTCAAAATAAAGTATGGCCTTGTAAACCTTTGACAAACTAAGTAGAACATGAAAAGTATGTTAATTTTTGTACAGTTTCAAAATCAGTCTTTAATGTTGACATGCAAAAAATGTGGTACTTTCGGTTTCATTTCATTTCATCCTAAATTTTTCGGTTTCATTTCATCCTAAATTTCAGCCTCCCAGCCCAATCCCTACCAGAATAATACCCATAAACCACACACTAGGACACAGCATACGCACAGCAAGAAAGCAGCAAGAACAGATCTACTTCATAAATAAGGTACAGGGCAAGTATGTATGAGTGTGTGTGTGTGTGTGTGAGAGTGAGAGAAAGCGCACGGTGCATGCTCGCGCGCGTGTGTGTTCATGGCAACATAGTAACGGGTATCACAGGTTGTTTTCTCCATTTGGCATCGAAACTCTAACATCAAACACCTATTATTGTATAGTTTGTGAATTACAGTATCAGCCAGTACTAATAATAATTGTTAAAAATTGACAAAATATTTTTGAGTGTTTGAAAATTAATCCACCCGGCGTGTCAGATTTAAAAAAGGATTTACTGTGAAAGCAAACCATGCGATTATGTGAGGACAGCTCTCTCAGCAGACACAACATTAAACAGCTAGCAGCAAAGTAGATTGCTTTTCTGACTTTCGTGACCAATCAAATTAATCCCTTACCTTTGATGATCTTCGTATGTTTGCACTCACAAGACTCCCAGTTACACAATAAATGTTTTGTTCGATAAAGATGATTTTTATATCCAAAAACCTCCATTTGGTTGGCGTGTTTTGTTTAGTAATCCCCAGGCTCGTGCAGGTCACGACGGGCAGCCGAAAATTCCAAATAGTATCCATAAAGTTCGTAGAAACATGTCAAACGTTTTTTTATAATCAATCCTCAGGTTGTTTTTACAATAAATAATCGAACATATTTCAACCGGATGGTAGCCTTTTCAATAGGAGAGAGAGAGAAAAGGTCTTGCTCCAGGCGCTCGCGCATACACAAATCTGGGGACACCTAGCTATCCACAGACACGATGTGATCATTCTCACTCATTTTTCAGAATAAAAGCCAGAAACTATGTCTAAATACTGTTCACACCATGTGGAAACCATAGAGAAAGGAATCTGGTTGATATCGCTTTAAATGGAGGATAGGCTTGCAATGGAAAAAAGAGAGGTTCCAGAATAACAGCACTTCCTGGTTGGATTTTCCTCAGGTTTTTGCCTGCAAACCCGCTGCTGACAAGTGTGTAAAATCGAGCACACTGCCATGCATTCTCCATAGACAAACATTGGCAGTAGAATGGCCTTACTGAAGAGCTCAGTGACGTTCAACGTGGCACCGTCATATGATGCCACCTTTCCAACAAGTCAGTTCATCAACTTTCTGCCCTGCTAGAGCTGCCCCGGTCAACTGTAAGCGCTGTTATTGTGAAGTGGAAACTTCCAGGACCAAAAACGGCTCAAATGAGAAGTGGTAGGCCACACAAGCTCACAGAACGGGAACGCCGAGTGCTGAAGCGCGTAAAAATCATCTGTCCTCGGTTGCAACACTCACTACCGAGTTCCAAACTGCATATGGAAATAACATCAGTACAATAAGGGTGGGACCTACTCCATATTTAATACCCATGAAATTGGAATGAGATGTTCGACGAGCAGGTGTCCACATACTTTTTGTCATGTAGTGTAGCTATATTGTGTATGACAGGCATGTCATGTAGTTGTAGGGTAAACATTTTGTTTTCCTCTCTCTCTCTTTCCTCCAATCTCTTCAGGTGTAACGATGGCTAACATTAAAACATTAAATGAAATTGGACACCTCAACTCGTCTGGCTTTGGTAGGCCTTGGCCCAGGCATGGGCTTTACCTGCTCCACTGGTTCTCCCATAACTACGTCATATTCGACAACAATGGTGACCTGCTGGCGCTGTACAACCCCAAAAGGAAGGAGTTCGGCTTCCATCACTTCGATAACCGACTCGAGTGTGACGGTAACTGTTATCAACTGCTCCCCAACCAGAACTTTCCATACTATGAGGTGGGCAACCTGAATACCCCAGGGGCAGGTGACCTGCCACCATACGTTAGTCAGAACTACAAAGGACACCATGATGACAGCAATATGGACCGTATCATCATCAGTCTTCACCCCGGCTTGGTGTTGGATAAAGTCTATGTGACCCAACACGAGGATGTGAGGACCTTTGATCGCCAGAACACCTATCGGATCAGTAAGGGTTTGGTCAGGCTCATCCGTAATCTGGAACTGGAGGAGCTGCTAAGGCAAGCTGGGTACCCCAGAACCATTATGTTTGTCAAAGCAGTCAAGCGGCAAGAGACTCCAGCTCGAAGTCACACCACCGTTTGTCAACCAGCTGTCAGCCAACCTGACTGGGTCAACAACAAGAGGCCCTCTGTTGTGAGTCCCAGGCCAACACCATCAAGGGAGTCTGTGACAGACATGCCACATGATTTATTTTGCTCTCACGAAGCATTAAGTCATGTGTCTGTCAGTATCCCCGAGAGCAGAGTCTCCCATAATCCTCAGCGGGAGAGGCGATGCTGTGTCATTCTGTAGACTGGGCCAAAGAGAGTCAAAAGGGTTCATTTTACAGGACGAATCGGGAAATAACTGTGGACAACATTTATTACAGTGCTCTTATAAGTAGGTTTACAGTGCAACACTATTGTAAGTACTCATTATTGTTACACTGTACCTACAGCAGTGACCCTAACCCTAAGTCACTTTTTAAACAATTATTTAGAATAAAGTATTTTTTTAATTAAAAATCATTTATTTCAACATACAATCACTTCTTTATATGTGTAGATTTCTGAAAGATTATAATCAACCTCTATACTTCTAGAGAAAACTACAATACAGCCCAATGGCAGCCCAGTTACCTGGTTTGGAACAGAACACAGAACCTGTTCCAGGTTTGGAACATAATACAGAACCTGTTCCAGGTTTGGAACAGAATACAGAACCTGTTCCAGGTTTGGAACAGAATACAGAACCTGTTCCAGGTTTGGAACAGAATACAGAACCTGTACCAGGTTTGGAACAGAATACAGAACCTGTACCAGGTTTGGAACAGAATACAGAACCTGTTCCAGAATACAGAATGTGTTCCAGGTTTGGAACAGAATACAGAACCTGTTCCAGGTTTGGAACAGAACACAGAACCTGTTCCAGGTTTGGAACAGAACACAGAACCTGTTCCAGGTTTGGAACATAATACAGAACCTGGTCCAGGTTTGGAACAGAATACAGAACCTGGTCCAGGTTTGGAACAGAATACAGAACTGCAGATTGCCCTTTAATAATTGTAATTATCTTTCACTAATGCAACTGTACATAATTGATTTTCTGTAAAACCAAGGCCAATAAGTTAATCATTTCCCACAGTGTTGTAACATCTCTGTTCTAATTGGTTAAGCAGCTCCTTGTTTAGATTCAACTGACTAAGGGCTCTATTCAATTCGTATTGCGGATGTTCAGCAATACAGCGTGATAGAAATATTAAGGCAAATTTCAGTGGCGACAGCGGAGGACGCATGACTTTCAACCTTCGTCTCTCCCGAGCCCGTACGGGAGTTGTAGCGATGAGACAAGATAGTAGCTACTAAACAATTGGATACCACGAAATTGGGGAGAAAAGGGGGTCAAATGTAATTTAATTAAAAAAATTCAGTGGCGACTGCGCAGTCACGGTAAATGCTGCATATGTCGTCTCAATGGGAAATTACCTTTACATTTCTGTCTCGCAATCTGTAACGTTTCAGTGACACAGACTGAGTACAGTACATTGTTTCCGATAAAAAGCGGAAAAAAGTACGACCATCTTTAACCACAAACTGATACCACACCTTATAGTTAAAACGTTTGTGAAAGTAGAAAGAGATGAGTAAAGTGGTTTTACAAGCAGGTATCTGGTATAAACTGGTATAAACTGTCAAAGTAGACTCATTATGAAGCGTTCATTCAGAATGTGAATTTGTTATAAATCATAAACTGTTGATAAAAGGGAATAAGTCAACATTTGTGCATTAGCAATCAAAGAAAGCATACATTAAATCAACCCATCTATTTCCCACTCTTTATTTTGTATTCACTATAAAATTGCACTGAGATTGACCAATCAGAATATACTGTAGTTCATTGATTATGCTTGTGTTATAGTTCCCAGGTGTGGGATGCTATTGGCAGATATATACCCCTAGAACAGGATTAATGAAGAGAAAGAGAGAATTAGCTTCTTTAACTTGGTTTCTGTTCCAATGCATTTATTAAAGTTTCTCATATTCCAAATATTCCAAATGTGTGTTTTATTCGAAATCATCAAATTACAATGTAGAAAATTACCCGTTTACATTCATTTAAATAGATTCACACATTTATTCTCATATCAATTGAAATCCCTTTTTCTCAAGCAGTAGTTTATAACTACTGTGTATCTTTGTGTGTCTCACAACAGCTGTGATTTAGGTCAAAGTTCACTGATTACAGTCAAAGATGGTCTATTTATAGACTGTTTACAGTATCATAAGATGGTCAGTCTCGATTTCTCAAATCACATTGTTTCATAATAACCTCATCTCCCACTCAGTTTTTATTGAATATATAGTTTAATGTCACCACAAACAGGACTAGAAATGTGTACAGCAACAGCCAACTGGCCATTTAATCTGAGGTGAGGGTATTAAAGCATTATTTCTCTGCAGCATACATATGTTTTTATTGAATTGAAATGCACTAGATATTTTCAGAGACAGACATACAGTTCAACCTCCACTCAAATCCTAGGTATGGGTCTGACCATTATCTCAATATCGGTAAACGTAGTGATAAGGCTGAGGTGTGTTTGACAGGCAATGTATCAGTTACAGGAAGTCTTCATTGGCACACCATGTTACCATGGAGCTGTCAAGCTTAGGAGTCCATTTTGGATCAACTTTAATCCAGATAAATTTATATGATTTTTGGCATTGATATGTTGGTGGCGGGAAGGCTGAAACCACACTCACTGAAACTCTTAATAAGAATCCGCCCCTTTTTTCAATTTTCGCCTAAAATGACATACCCAAATCTAACTGCCTGTAGCTCAGGTCCTGAAGCAAAGATATGCATATTCGTGGTACCATTTTAAAAGAAACACTTTGAAGTTTGTGGAAATGTGAAAGGAATGTAGGAGAATAATACAATAGATCTGGTAAAAGATAATACAAAGAAAAAAAATACCATTCTTTTGTATTTTTTTTGTACCATCATCTTTGAAATGCAATAGAAAGGCCATAATGTATTATTCCAGCCCAGGTACAATTTGGATTTTGGCCACTAGATGGCAGCAGTGAATATGCAACGTTTTAGACTGATCAAATGAACCATTGCAGTTCTGTTTAACATATCGTATCAAGACTGCCCAAATGTGCCTAATTTGTTTATTCGTAATTTTTCATGTTCAAAATTGTGCACTCTCATCAAACAATAGCATGGTATTATTTCACTGTAATAGCTAAGCTTTCTGCCAATATCAGATATCTCTATGTCTAATCGCATTAGCCTACGTTAGCTCAACCGTCCTGTGGACAGGACACCGATCCCGAAGAAGTTTAAAACTATAAAGCACTCCCTTTCCTCTGACAAGGAAATGAAACTTAGACTTCATACTATAACGTAGTGCCCTACCGATGTAGGATCTTAATTTGATCACTCTTTTGTTGCTGATAATTATCCTGCACAGCAGGGAATGCAAACTTGAAGTGTATTTGGCTTCTAAAGTTAGTAATTTGGACATTGATTTCAGAATTTATTTGCCCTGACGAAAAATGTATCAACCCCTAAAAAAAATCCCTTAATTAATCCACATCATAATTCAACTTTCCTGTTGCTGTTGGATTATTTTCCTGCTGTAGCAAATTGGCTCAAATTAAGATCCTACATCTGTATGTGGCTGTTACAATGAATGCGCAACACATTCCATGGTGTTGTCAGTGCCCCTTGGACCTGTTTATATCCCTGTAGTCAGGCAGTAACACTTAATGGCAAGTCATAAATACATTGTACGGTAAATAAAGTGTGGCCATTTCAATATTCCCTCTATTCAGGAAATCAGTCCGTCAAGCAGGTGCTGTGGACGGAACTGTAGCAGGGGGTAGAAAAGTAGGAACAATCACCATCCAATATGGGGTCTATACGTTTTATGTGGATGTTACTCCTCTCAGGCTCTCTATGTGTTCATGATGTCATGGGCATCCCCATCAGTGAGTAAAGTTTGTTTGTGGCTACATTTTGAAGATTGGTATGATATCAATACGGTACATGGTTTGGGGAATACTGTATACAGTAGATTAATAGAAAATGGTTAAGATCAATTAGAAATGTTAAATCGGTAATTGATTTGCCTTTGTATTTTGCTAAATGTATGCTCTTATATTATTTTACACATAAGCAATTTATTAGATTATTATTATGTATTTTTGACACTTCATTTAGACATTAGTAAACAGAGGGGGAGACAGGAAAGTTGGAGTAACAGTAGGGAGGGTAAATGCGGGGAATGAACCGGTAGGGAGCGGCTTATATGTGGCTGGATCCGAGAGTGTTGCCATTAGACCATGACGCATAGATTGTTGTTACCTAATTACAGTGGCGATTTTTAGCATGTCAATCTTGGTAGGGCAGCGCTCGTTTTTTCCCAAGGTCCCAGTTGTCTTGAACTCACTGAAGTCTGAGATTTCCGAGTTTCCAGTTGTTTTGAACATGGCAGAGGTTATGCTGGATTGACAGCATAGACAATGTTTTCAACCTTTTCTGGCCCATGGTGTTGAATGTTTATCCTTTTAAGCTTGGAAAAGAGACCCTTAAACCCAGACTTGGACCACACACCCACTCCATTGAATAGCAGGCTAGTGATTGCTTTACAACGCTTGCAGTTCGCTGCTGATTTCTTCCAAACCACTCATTGTTGAATTTGCAATTTATTGTGTAATGTTTATGTCCAATGGCCAATGAGCACTGATACATTATCTATAATTTCTCTTCATATGACAAAGATTCATATGAAAAGGATTTGCCAGTAGATTGTCGACGTGATTCATGATGACTGCTTGTCTAGTTTGCTAGCTAAGATTTTGAAAGTATGATGTTGACATGATCAGTCCAATCAAATCTACGGTAGATATAACGTGATTTTATCAGTGGCCAATGACCTTGAGACTTCTTGGATGGGCACTTCTAATTTAACTCTATGGCAGCACCAAGGGGCTTGAATTTTTTGAGCTCTCCTTGTAGATTTTGCAGGGATATAGTGTCCCCATGAGTGACAGAACACTGAGCCAATCATGGCGTAACTAGAGAACATTGCCAACCCCTACCATTCGTATTTTCCGCTGGCTGCTCCACCACCACAGAAAGCACTGAGCTAGAGTGAAACACCTGCAATAAGGAACTGCCTTATTAAAAAAAAAACATTTTAGTATGCGGCTTTATTAACAATGATATTATTATTTTTTTACATTGTTTGCAAACTGATAAGCGACACGCATTAATGGCAAATGAGCATGCAAAACAGGAGATATTGACACAACTCAAATAGAATTCACCAGAATCCTGATTAGAGATTGTCATTTGCTATTTCATGATGCTAAAGATCCACGTAAACAATACCATGTTTGCCCTAATGTTTATTTCTAGGTACATCAGTGAACTGTGCTGAAGGGTCAGACCTAACACTGGGAACTGTGGATGAGGAATATGAGGGTAATCAATGCAGTCATTCATTGCAGTCATCCATGCCATATCCATTCAAGTATTATATTTGTTCATGAGTCACGAAACCAATTTGTCTTACTGGTATTTCTGTTAATAAACGATTACACAGGAAAAGAGAGATGCCTGGATGAGGGGAGAAAATTAGATTTATAGAATGGGTTCAGTCTTTTTTGTAGCAACCTTTGTTACAATATATTGACTGTAATGGGGGGAAACATTCAACAACATTCAATAGATATTGCTGGTACTACACATCACCCTGATGAATATTTGCCTCCCCCTGATGCTACAACAGGGGAAGTGGAAGTCCTCAACGAGATCCCCGAGGGTAATTCCGTGAGGCTTGAGGCGTATGCCTTTCCAGAACACATCAATTTTCTCGAGTTAGTTTACACCCCTGGGAGTACAAATGCAACAGTCCGTACCAAGATGGCGCTGGATGCAGATCTGTTAACACAGGTGAGATGGTTATGGTGGCTCTACAACGTTTAGCTCTGGTCCAGGGTGTTGGTGCGCGTACCTCTGCTGAACTCCTACAGTAGAGGAATGCGCAGTAGCGCTCTGGATCAGAGCTATACAACGTCATTCATGGTCAAGTATGGTTCACTTTAGGTGTTCGCTTTTTTTATTGACAAAATAGGCGAAGGCTAATTCCTGATGAACATGCTGCAAAGGGTTTTGAACTTGACAATTATCCCCCCTCTCTCTCTTGTAGACTGGCGGTCAACTTTGGTATTCTGTTGTGTGTGAGAATGGCCCGGTAAGTCAAATTGAAAGATTATAAACTAATGTGACAATGGTTAGTATGTATGCTGTATATGATGGATTGTAACAATATATTGTAATGTATGAGAAGTGCATTTTGTTGACATAAAACTGTTATTATCTCTTCAGCTCGAAAATAAACGTAAACTTATCGTCACCGACCTAAATGACAACGCTCCAATATTTGAGCAAAAGGTGTACACAAAAACGATATCTGAGGTAAGGCTACATCAGTCTACAGAAGATGAGTTGGCAAAAACATAATACTCCTGTCTTACACCTTGCAATACAATGAGCCCCTACGGGTTGTTTTGTCTCTCCAGATTCAGGCAGTGAATACGGAGGTGATCAGAGTGAAAGCAGTGGATGCCGATATCAGCATAAACAACAACAGAATTACATACCGCATATTGGTGAGTCACACATGGGCCCGCATTCACCAAGAGTCCCAGAGCAGGAGTGCTGATATAGGATCAGTTTAGTCTTTTAGATAATAATAAATAAGAAGGGAGACCTGATCCTAGATCAGCAGTCCTACTCTAAGACGCCTGAAACATTCAGGTCCTGGTCTATACTTTTTAATAAGTGTAACAGCAGTGGTTCTGTGACCACACCTGAGCTACATTAGCTCCCTTAGCTTAGAGGGATGGAGAGGAGATCCGGGTTCGAATCCTTTTGGTCACAGCGAAGTGATCAATATGTCACATTCACCAAAGTAAACAGCTAGTCTAAACTGTCCATACAACTGTCTTACAAAAATATATACAGCTACAATGTAGGTCTATAATCTATAGCAGATATTGGATAACCCAATGGAAATTATGACTGAACAGATTTATCTGATTCTTCCTCTGATACTGTTCCACAATGACTTTGGTCTTCCACCTTATTTAAGGACCCAGCACCCGCTGAATTTGAGGTCCGCAACGATGGGGCTGTACTGCTGAAGAGACCTCTGAACTACAACGTCGCCCAAAACTACAAATTCACAGTTGAGGCGCGGGTAGGTGATCTCACCATATCACATCCTACCACATTGGTCCAGAAATGGATATCCATGTTTATCTATTAATAATGCTTCTGGGATCCTTCCTTTTAGGATAATGGTGATCTCTTCGACACAGCAGACGTTGTTCTTGAGATTACGGACTTTGATAATCTGAATCCCTATTTCAATCACAGCCTTTACCAGGCTACCATACAGGAAGAACAAGTGAGTGTTATCATACCCATCAGACTACAAAATGTCATATATGTATCCTTAAAGCCACTGTGTTGCTATGGTTGTGATGTCTATTTAATACATCATCTCCTCTTTAGACAGGGCCTTTCCTCACCATCCAGCCAGAGGGCATAAAAGCACAAGATGGAGACACTGGCATTAATGTGGCTATAGTCTACAGCATCAGTTCAGGTAATCTAAGGCTTTTACCACAGGCTTGGACTACAACTCCCATCAGTTTTAGGATTTTTTGTTGTTGATATGAAACAAGTACACTATATATACAAAAGTATGTTGACACCCATTCAAATTAGTCGATTTGCCTATTTCAGCCATACCCGTCGCTGACAGGTGTATAAACTCAGGCACACAGCCATGCAATCTCCATAGACAAATATTGCCAGTAGAATGGCCTTACTGAATAGCTCAGTGGCTTAAAATGTGGCACCCTCATATGATGCCACCTTTCCAACAAGACAGTTCGTCCAGTTTCTGCCCTGCTACTGTAGAGCTGCCCCGGTCAACTGTAAGTGCTGTTATTGTGAAGTGGAAACATCTAGGAGCAACAACGGCTCAGGCGCAAAGTAGTAGGCCACACAAGCTCACAGAATGGGATTGCCGAGTACTGAAACACGTAAAAATCATCTATCGGTTTCAACACTCCCTACCGAGTTCCAAACTGCCTCTGAAAGCAACGTCAGCACAGTAACTGTTCGTTGGGAGCTTCATGAAATGGGTTTCCATGGCCAAGCCTAAGATCACCATGCACAATGCCAAGCGCCGGCTGGAGTGGTGTAATGCTCACCGCCATTGCACTCTGGAGCAGTGGAAACTCATTCTCTGGAATGAATCATGCTTCACCATTGGTCAGTCCGGCGGACAAATCTGGATTTGGCGGATGCCAGGACAACGCTACCTGCCTCAATGCATAGTGCCAACTGTAAAGTTTGGCGGAGAAGAAATAATGGTCTGAGGCGGTCTTTCATTGTTTGGGCTAGGCCCCTTAGTTCCAGTGAAGGGAAATCTTAACGCTACAGCATACAACATTTTAGACGATTCTGTGCTTCCAACTTTGCGGCAACAATTTGGGGAAGGCCCTTTCCTGTTTCAGCATGACAATGCTCCCGTGCACAGTGAGGTCCATACAGAAATGGTTTGTCGATATCGGTGTGGAAGAACTTGACTGGTCTGCACAGAGCCCTGACTTCAACCCCATTGAACACTTTTGGGTTGAATTGAAAACGCAGACTGCGAGCCAGGCCCAACCTCACTAATGCTCTTGTGGCTGAATGGAAGCATGTCCCCGCAGCAATGTTCCAACATCTAGTGGAAAGCCTTCCCAGAAGAGTGGAGGTGGTTATATTAATGCCCATGATTTTGTAATGAGATGTTCGTCGAGCAAGTGTCCACATACATTTGGTCATGGAGTGTATCTTTGCATATGGAAACCATCAGAATATCATATTTGCATGAAAACGTATGTATATGTATGAGGTTCTGTTCACATTGTGGTGGAATGTTGTTGTGTGACTTTACCGCAGTATCGCCAAGCAAGTATCTCAGTAACTTCAACATCGACACAAACAGTGGAGTCATCTCTGTGGTGACTGGGCTGGACAGAGAGGAGATATCCACAGTCACTGTCAATATCAAGGTATTGGGAATTGTAGCTATAGCATTCTAGCGTTTTACGATTACTCTAAATAAGTAAAACCGTACTTCTCTCAGTTCATTCTCACTGTAGATTTATTCACAATCACAAGTGCATTAAGACAGTTAACATGGTATGGGCATCAGGAGGGCTGGTGACTGTTGTATACATCCCAAGTTATGGATGTCAAATATCAACATCTATCACTTCCTTCCAGGCATCTCAGCAGGATGACAGCCTAAAGTCCGCTGACGCTTTGGTGTCTGTTACAATCGAGGACGTCAATGACAACGCTCCAGAGTTTGACAAAGCTAGCTACTCTGTCGCAATATTGGAGAACTCTCAAAAAGACACAGTTGTTTTCAGAGTCACAATCACTGACCTGGACAAGGTAGGTACAGTGGCATAAAAAAAAAATGGGTGATGGATTTACACAAAAAGAGTTGTATTTCACTACTCGAGTTAGGAAGCGATGTCAATAAGTGCATATATCAAAACAGTTTACACGTTTGTATCTTGAGTTGTGTCTGTTTCTACATGAGCCAAATCATTTGTCACGCTTCATTTTATTTTTTCATTTTAAAACTTCATTTCCCCCCCCAATTGGACATGAAACCATTTTGTCTTTGTCTCAGGGTGGATTTGTGGGAACGTTGCAGATCCTTCCGGAGTCTGTACCTTTCTCTATACTCTTGGATGGAACTGTCATAGTGAAGAGTTCAGCTGACCTGGACAGGGAGACTGTTGAAAACTTCCTCTTTCAGGTCAGACACTCTAAAACATAACAGTACTCAGACCTACAACTTTTATCCATTTAGCAGCTGACATAATCACAATAGCTAACAAATCAGCAAGGAACCTGTAAATATGTCTAAAAAGGTGCAAACTCCAGGTCTAATGGCACTTGGCAGTGCCCTGTACCATCTAATAAAACATGTCTTATCAAGAAATCTGTCCCAATGGGGAGTGCACACGTCAGTTGGTATGCTGTTGAACACCTTCCCATGTCTTCCCTACATCCAATATGAAGATTGAAGCACGGGAAAATGACCCGCCTAACCACGTTGTGTTGGCTGGTGTGAACGTCACCCTCCTGGATGAGAATGACAACAGTCCTCAATTTAAGAGCTCCATGTACAAGGGCAAGGTCTTCAAGAACCAAACAGTGGGGATGTTGGTTACCCAGGTGAGATGGCTTCTAACCTTGAACCTCAATTCGTCACTGTGTTTGTTAAAGTGTTTTGTCAGAGCCATTTACAATGTGGGAAACACATGATAGCCATAGTAACACGATTGTAAAAAGAAAACAATGGTATTGCTTTGGTCACCACACCATGTGATTGGTAGGTTGAAGCAGCCGATCTGGATGCTGGTGCTAATGGACAGGTCAAGTACTCAATAGAGTTTGGGAACATGAAAGGATATTTCTCCATCGACGAAAACACGGGCGAGATAAAACTGGAAAAAAACATTCCTCTGGAGGAGAACAAGGTCCTTGAGTTCCCTCTCTATGTGGCAGCAAGAGATGGTGAGTCTAGGTACAGTCTCTGTATAGACAACTTGAAGGTAGTGTCATGTAAACTATTTTGTGCAGCGCAATGTAGTGCAGAATTAATCTGAGCGTAAAGTTGAGGAGATATATGACAGAACACAAGCAACTCAAGCAAACATACCATAGTCTAGTAACCATAGTATATATACACTGTAGACTAAAATAATATGAGAGGAATAGTGTATATCTACAGGAGGCTAGTCGGTCAACAGCTGGAGATTTGGTTATGGGTTCCCAAAGAAATTGCAGCCCTTAAGTGACTGTTCTCCTGTCCTGTAGGTGGCGTAATATCTCGTTCCTCCTCGGTGCTAGTGGAGATCCAGGCACCTGGAGATTCCAACCCCCAGTTCCTCTTGAACACTTACCGTGGGAGGATAGAGGAAGAGACGGATCCAGGGACGGGGATTGTCAAGGTGAACTTCCCCAGAACCACTAAATTCTACTTAATCTGAAAAAAACAACCAGATCGATCCTATAACATTTTTGTCACCCCATATATAGGTGACATTCCTAGCAGTAACAACAGTAGTTCCCGTGACACTTCAGGTCCTGACGGACGCCGACAAGTTTGCCGTTGACTCCAAAGGCGTTTTCACCTCTAAGGTCAAACTGGACTATGAGACCCAAAATAACTACTCAGTCCAGATCTCAATCTCGGATGGCACAAGCAGCGATGAGGCAACCGTTGTGGTGGAAGTGATTGACATCAATGACAACAGCCCCGTGTTTGGCGCCAGCTCTGTGACACAACTGGTCCCTGAGGATACGGAGGTAGGGGCCAACCTCACTGCCATGAATGCCACGGACGCGGACAACGGCTTCAACAGGGAGCTCCGCTATGCCCTCCGGGGAGGCGAGGGGAAGTTCGCTATCGATCCCAAAATAGGGATGGTGTCCCTGGCTGGGGCGCTGGACAGAGAGACCAAAGCAGAGTTCACCCTGGAGGTGGTGGCTCAGGACCAAGGTCGTCCAGCTCTCTCCACAACCGCGACTCTGCTCATTCAAGTATCTGACATCAACGACAATGTTCCAAGTTTCTCCAAGACGGAATATGAGGTTGAGGTCTTAGAAACAGAGTCTGTGGGAACGACACTGGTCACACTAGAAGCGGTGGATCTTGATGAAGGCACAAACGGTACAGTGACCTATGGTATATTTCTGCAAGACCCTCCCTCGACCGTGGCGTTCTTCCAGCTGGACTCGTCCACTGGGGAACTGCGGCTGGCGCAGGCCTTGGACAATGGAGCAGTGAAGGTGTACAACCTAATGGTACAGGCTGCAGATGGGGGGACCCCATCCCTCATTGGGAATAGTTCAGTGGTGGTGAGGGTGAAAGATGTGAACAACAACCCGCCTCAGTTTAGCGCAGAGCGTTACGATGTCGCCGTCTCTGAGAACCTGGCCAGCGGAGCGGCTATCGTGACCCTGGAGGTCACCGATGAGGATGAGGTCAGAGAAATGAGACTGTCATTATCATCATGAGATCGATTATATTTCGTTATGATATAAAACAATCTATAACATTACCATCTACATTGAGATCAGTGAGATCAGTGATATATCTGCACGATATGAAAAATATTGACTACGGTATACGCGATTACAATATAACAATGACGATATATCAACTACTATATATAATCAATGACAATATATACAGTACCAGTCAACATTTTTTACACACCTGCTCATTCAAGGGTTTTTCTTTATTTTTACTATTTTCTGCATTGTATAATAATAGTGAAGGCATCAAAACTATGACATTACACGTATGGAATCATGTAGGAACCAAAAAAGTGTTAAACAAATCAAAATATATTTTATATTTGAGATTTCAAAGTAGCCACCCTTTGCCTTGATGACAGCTTTGCACATTCTTGGCATTCTCTCAACCAGCTTCACCTGGAATGCTTTTCCAACAGTCTTGAAGAAGTTCCCACATGTGCTGAGCACTTGTTGGCTGCTTTTCCTTCGATCTGCTGTCCAACTCATCCCAAGCCATCTCACAGGGTGGCAGGTAGCCTAGTGGTTAGAGCGTTGGACTAGTAACCGAAAGGTTGCAAGATTGAATCCCCGAGCCGACAAGGTAAAAATCTGTCGTTCTGCCCCTGAACAAGGCAGTTAACCCACTGTTCCTAGGCTGTAATTGTAAACAATACTTTGTTCTTAACTGACTTGCCTAGTTAAATAAAGGTTCAATTTTAAAAAAAAATGGGTTGAGGTCGGGTGATTGTGGAGGCCAGGTTATCTGATGAGGCACTCCATCATTCTCCTTCTTGGTCAAATAGCCCTTACACAGCCTGGAGGTGTGTTGGGTCATTGTCCTGTTGAAAAACAAATAATAATCCCACTAAGCACAAACCAGATGGGATGGCATATCGCTACAGAATGCTGTGGCACACTTGTGCCTTGAATTATAAATAAATCACAGACACTGTCAACAGGAAAGCACCATCACACCTCCTCCTCCATGCTCCAAAGTGGGATCCACACATGCAGAGATCATCCGTTCCCCTCCGCTGCATCTCACAAAGACACAGTGGTTGGACTCATTGGACTCAAATTTGGACTCATCAGATCAAATGACAGATTTCCACCGGTCTAATGTCCATTGCTCATGTTTCTTGGACCATTGGTGTCCTTTAGTAGTGGTTTCTTTGCAGCAATTTGACAATGAAGGCCTGATACTCGCAGTCTCCTCTGAACAGTTGATGTTGAGATGTGTTTGTTACTTGAACTCTGTGAAGCATGTATTTGGGCTGCAATCTGAGGTGCAGTTATCTCTAATGAATTTGTCCTCTGCAGCAGAGGTAACTCGGTCTTCCTTTCCTGTGGTGGTCCTGATGAGAGACAGTTTCATCATAGCGTTTGATGGTTTTTGAGACTGCACTTGAAGAAACTTTCAAAGCTCTTTTCCGGATTGACTGACCTTCATGTCTTAAAGTAATGATGGACTGTAGTTTCTCTTTTCTTATTTGAGCTGTTCTTGCCATAATATGGACTTGGTCTTTTACCAAATAGGGCTATCTTCTGTATACCACACCTACATTGTCACAACAACTGATTGTCTCAAACGCATTAGGAAGGAAATCAATTCCACAAATTAACAAGGCACACCTGTTAATTGAAATGCATTCCAGGTGACTACCTCATGAAGCTGGTTGACAGAATGCCAAGAGTGTGCAAAGCTATAATCAAGGCAAAGGGTGGCTACTTTGAAGAATCTCAAATAGATTTTGATTTGTTTAAAAATGTTTTGCATACTACATGATTCCATGTGTTATTTCATAGTTGATGTCTTTACTATTATTCTACAATGTAGAAAATATTAAAAATACCGAAAAACCCTAGCATGAGAAGGTGTGTCCAAACTTTTGACTGGTACTGTATATCGATGACAATATATAAATGGTGTATTTCATAACGATATCAACAATCTGAAAATATTTCAATACAACCATCCCACTAAAACATTTATGACTAATTTTGGAATGATAAACTGACACCATAATCTCTTCCTTTTAGGGTGGATTCTCGAATGGTGACTTCATATTTACCAGTGAAACCTTCAACATAAACAAACAAGGTGTTGTTTCCCTGAAGAATGACGTCACCTTGGACAGAGAGACAAAGGATAACTATGTTTTACAGGTATACCACGTCATGTCAACCGACATGTGCTTCATCTGCATTTCTCATAAGATCTACACCCAAATATAGGCCCCAATAACAGTTGGGTTTACTTCCATAAATGTAATCTATGTAGAGTGGGGAAAATGTTTCTTATCTTAACGATGGGCAAGGACGCAACTGGAGGACAATCTATCTCTTCCTATCACCCGGACCTCAACCCCACCTAGACACCAAAGTGAACATTGTCTTTGCTCATGTTGTTAAGTCATATAGGTGATAAATGTACAATGTGGATAGGCAAAAAGCAGGCTGATCATTTTACTTAAGATGCTCAGCGAGACCATGACGGTCAACAACGTTACACTTTGGAGTCAACAATTTCAACAAAATTACATGCTAAGGTTAGTCAACTACGTCACGTGTTAAAATCGTAACCCTCTCACTGTTCAGGTGGTGGCGGTGGACAAAGATGGCCTGAACGCCACAGCCCAGCTCAACATCACCGTTCTGGACTACAATGACAACACACCCCAGTTCCCTACTCTTCCAGACCCCATCCCTTTCCCTGAGGGGGAGTACTCTGACAAGTCTCCAGGAGAGGTGTACCATATCCTTGCCACAGACTCAGATCTCGGCTCCAACGGAGAAGTCACCATCTCCATCTCCTCATCTGCCACGCCATTTCGCTTCAGGGAGGTGAGTCCAACCAAATAATGAAGCTCCTGGTGAACCTTCTTTACATAATACATTTTGTTAGATGAGAATTTGGATCTAGGGTACCAGGTTCGTTTACTGAGGTGTCAATCATTTTGATTAAGAAATGACCAAACACACAAAAAAGCAGACGCTTTTGATGACCTCATCATTGGCAAACCATGTTTCTTCTCACGACTTCTCATACTCACTTAATCATGAGCAATGTTGTTAGGGTAACACTGCGTATTTACACTAGTGTGTCTTGTGCTGAAGGATGGGATGCTACTGGTTGTGGGTCCTCTGGATCGGGAGACCAAGGACATCTATGAGCTGGTCATTGTGGCCACTGACAAGGGCACACCACAGAGACAGGTACTATATACAAAACACAGTGGCCTAATTTATAGGGTCCCTTCACCCTGAAATCAGTACGACATTACCATAGCAGTACGATATCATAACACTATACACCACAATACCATAACACACAATATCAAAGTTCTGTGCAGCCTGCCTTCTTACACACAGTTGGTTTCAACCATTCCAACCCCCTTCACCAGAACATGACCAGCATCAGAGTGAGCGTGACAGATGTTAATGACAACACGCCGGTGTTCAGTGCCAGTACGTACACGAAGAGCATCCTGGTGAAGGACACCAAAGTGGGGGACGTGCTGTTGACCCTCTCTGCCACAGACAAGGACATGGACCTGAACGCACTCATCACCTACAGGTTAGCCATGCACTGCTGTCAAAACTCACACACACCTCTGTTGTACTTTCTACTCCCAGTCGTGGAGCCGATACTGTAGAGATGAGTTTCAAGTCCAAATTAAGGAATAAATGGATCCTTAACAATGTTGAAAAAATGTGTCTGTTCCTACACCGAGTTATGCGTCAAATGCTCCTCCTCTGGCTATCTAGTTTCTCCTCAGGCGCCTCCCCTCGCTTGGCCCTGAATGGTAGCACAGGAGAGGTGACTGTGGTCTCTGACCTTTCGGATGTCACGGAGGACACACTGCTTGAACTCACTGCAATGGCAAAGGACAGCGGGATGCCTCCTCTGAACTCCACAGGTCAGGGATCGAGCATCGCAATTGGACTTGTGTTTGTGTGTTTTTGTAACGTTGAGTTAGAGTGTATTATTTCATATGTTAGTCTGAATAATGATGGATACTAAATCTGTGTGTGTTCTCTCTTTTCGCCTCATAGCCAATGTCCAGGTCTTCCTGATGACTGTCAGCCTTGGAGTGGACGTGGCCTTTGAGAACTCCTCCTACAACTTCAACGTTCCGGAGAACGAACCAAAAGGGAGAACCGTGGGGACAGTGAAGGCATCACCAGGGAGCCCCGTGTTTGTGGTTAATTATTTCCTGACCACGCACATGGACCTGTTCTCCGTCGATGCCCTAGGAGCCCTCACCACCAAAGAGCCGCTGGACAGAGAGACTGAGGAGTGGTACATCCTGGAGGTGGAGGCAGTGGACTCCAGGACTCCCCCTACTTCTGCCGTCGCAATGGTATGACCTATCCTGGTACCTGGCGACCAGATTTAGAGGACGTTTTAGAGGTGTTGCTTAGCTGAAAATATCTCATCATATGGGGGAACAGATTTCGGATCACAAGTAATCTTTCGTCTCTCACTCTCTTCCCTCACTCTTCCTCTCAGGTCAGGGTACAGGTGGAAGATGTGAACGAGGCCCCAGAGTTCAAGGAAGAGACTTATGAAGCCAAGATCTTCAGCATTGCCCCATACAAATACCCTGTGGTCCAAGTTCAGGTAAGGGATGCAAAAGTGAACAGCGGGATAACCACTACATCCCTGGTGCCATGTCAAAGTTGACATAAGTTCTCATCCAGCTCCTCCATCCTGACCCCCCACTCTTCGCCCCTCTCCCCAGGCCACAGACCCAGACAGTGGTGACAGCGGTCGTCTGGACTACAGTCTGACAGAGCCCAGCTCGTCTTTTGACGTGGACCGTTCCACAGGCCAGGTGTACGTGGTGTCAGCGGTGGGATTAGAAGGAAAGACAACCACCGTCCTGGTGAAGGCCACAGATACTAAAGGATTCCATGCTACAACCAGGGTGGAGGTGAGTGGTGACAACAGTGTACTGTACATATGGTAACACACATGACTTAACCAGTAACTTAACTTGCAACAGTAGTTACAGTATGCTGCTCTATTCTGCCCCCAGGTGGACGTGCAGGGAAGTGCCAGTAATGATGTCGTAGTCATCTCCCTCAACCAGGCCACCAATGTTGTGGAGAAGAAGGTCCCTGAGATGGAAGAGTAAGATATTAGAACTGATAAAGTTTTTGTACCACACAATATGAACCACACAAAAGTGTGGGGCTGTTAGACGGGGTCCTTTTGCCCACTTTATCTCTCTTCCTCAGTCTTTCTCATATGCCTCTCGTTCTCTGTGTCTCTTAGGTCTTTAGGGCGAGTTCTGGGCTGGACCGTGAAGGTGTTAGAGATTTCCAGCACCAGCAGAGGAGCTGTTGCGTCCCGGGAATCTGGGAGTGCCGCCAGGACGTACGTCAGCTTCATTGCCGTGAACAGCGGGGAAGTCATCCCTGCCAAAGACGTCAAAAGGTAAGATCAATGTGTTGTTGAAAATCACTTCATCCACAACAAAGTAGGCCATCCTATAATGAGAAAATCAAAGCCATTGTTGGTTAAAGTTTAACTTTGAGGATGGCGAGTCTGGGATTGGTCTCATGAAGGGAATTTTTGTGGAACATTCTTTAGTAGTTGACATAGACATACAATGACTGGACGCAACATTGCTTCCACAATTTTCTATTCAGCACGAAGAACATCCATGTCTGTTCTACACGATACAAATCTAATCGGAAAAATCTGTAATGTGACGTTGCATTCTTGAGAATAAGCCCCTAATGCGCAGACCAGCTGGCTGGTGTGTTTATGGGACATATTCAATCAAACCTTATCCCAGTCTGCTGTTCCCACATGCTTCAAGAGGGCCACCATTGTTCCTGTTCCCAAGAAAGCTAAGGTAATTGAGCTAAACGACTACCGCCCCGTAGCACTCACTTCCGTCATCATGAAGTGCTTTGAGAGACTAGTCAAGGACCATATCACCTCCACCCTACCTGATTCCAAGATGGCATAGCAGTTCAGACGTCTCTTGTCCTCGAACTTGTCGTGTCCCGTATATATATATATATATATATATATATACACACACAACTTTTTTCACATACCTTTTTATATATAATTTTTTAATTTTCCATAAACTCATCTTCAAAACACTCTCCTGCAACCCGCCTCACCAATTTATATTTATAAAAAAAGTATTATTTACCTCAAATCTGTAATCCTCCAAGAAGCTAGCCAGAAACTAGCCAGAAGCTAGCCAGGAGCTAGCCAGAAGCTAATCCAGAAGCTAATCAGAAGCTAGTTAGCTTCTTTATTGGCTAATCGTTAGTATTCAGCTAACCACGGTTTGTGGTCATCAGCTATCCTTTAGCTCGAAAATCTATCGCCAGTTTTGTACGGCGCAGTGCGGCTCGGAACGGAACATACCGGACCAATTATTCTCTCCATGTCCCTGGATTTCAACCGCTAACTCTGGACATTCATACCTGGATCTCACAGCTAGCTAGCTGCTATCCGTGTGACTATCGGCTTTCGTCGATTCCGGAGCAAACATCAATTATTCCGGAGCTAGCCAGCTGAAGAGTTCCATCAATCACACCTGGGCTACAATCACCTATTCGGACCCGTTTTACTGCCTACGCGGAGCCCCACCGGGCCTTCACAACTGGACTGCCGACGTTATCTACCCGAAGGAGTTATCCGGCTGGCTCCTCCGTCGCGACCTTACCTGAACGCCCATCTGCGGCCTGCTAACCGTTAGCTGTCTTATCGGCTGCTATCAATCAGAGAATTTATTTATTATTATTATTTTTCTTCTTGCGCCTCTATAACTATATCTATTGTTTTTGTTGTTGTTGTGTGATTTGGATTAATCCCCTCTACCACATGGAACCCCACTAATCTACTGACGGAACGCAAGAGGTGGCTAATAACAGACCTCCATCCTATGCTAGCTTGCTACCGATGGCCTGGCTAGCTGTCTAAATCACGACCCCCAACCAACCTCTCTACTCACTGGACCCTTTTGATCACTCGACTAAGCAGGCCTCTCCTTAATGTCAATATGCCTTGTCCATTGCTGTTCTGGTCAGTGTTTATTGGCTTATTTCACTGTAGAGCCTCTAGTCCTGCTCACTATACCTTATCCAACCTATTAGTTCCACCACCCACACATGCAATGACATCTCCTGGTTTCAATTATGTTTCTAGAGACAATATCTCTCTCTTCATCACTCAATACCTAGGTTTACCTCCACTGTATTCACATCCTACCATACCTTTGTCTGTACATTATACCTTGATGCTATTTTATTGCCCCCAGAAACCTCCTTTTACTCTCTGTTCCAAACGTTCTAGACGACCAATACTTATTGCTTTTAGCCGTACCCTTATTCTACTCCTCCTCTGTTCCTCTGGCGATGTAGAGGTGAATCCAGGCCCTGCAGTGCCTAGCTCCACTCCTATTCCCCAGGCGCTCTCTTTTGACGACTTCTGTAACCGTAATAGCCTTGGTTTCATTCCCTAAGTTTGTTATATTCACTGCTTTAGCACACTCTGCCAACCCGGATGTTCTAGCTGTGTCTGAATCCTGGTTTAGGAAGACCACCAAAAATTAGGAAATTTCAATCCCAAACTACAACATTTTCAGACAAGATAGAACTGCCAAAGGGGGCGGTGTTGCAATCTGCTGCAAAGATAGCCTGCAGAGTTCTGTCCTACTATCCAGGTCTGTACCCAAACAATTTGAACTTCTACTTTTAAAAATCCACCTCTCTAAAAACAAGTCTCTCACCGTTGCCACCTGCTATAGACCACCCTCTGCCCCCAGCTGTGCTCTGGACACCATATGTGAACTGATTGCCCCCCATCTATCTTCAGAGCTCGTGCTGCTAGGCGACCTAAACTGGAACATGCTTAACGCTGGAACATGCTTAACACCCCAGCCATCCTACAATCTAAACTTGATGCCCTCAATCTCCCACAAATTATCAATGAACCTACCAGGTACCTCCCCAAAGCCTTAAACACGGGCACCCTCATAGATATCATCCTAACCAACTTGCCCTCTAAATACACCTCTGCTGTCTTCAACCAAGATCTCAGCGATCACTGCCTCATTGCCTGCATCCGTAATGGGTCAGCGGTCAAACGACCTCCACTCATCACTGTCAAACGCTCCCTGAAACACTTCAGCGAGCAGGCCTTTCTAATCGACCTGGCCGGGGTATCCTGGAAGGATATTGATCTCATCCCGTCAGTAGAGGATGCCTGGATATTTTTTTTTAATGCCTTCCTAACCATCTTAAATAAATCAAATGAAATTGTATTTGTCACATACACATGGCTAGCAGATGTTAATGCGAGTGTAGCAAAATGCTTGTGCTTCTAGTTCCGACAATGCAGTAATAACCAACAAGTAATCTAACTAACAATTCCAAAACTACTGTCTTATACTCACAAGTGTAAGGGGATAAAGAATATGTACATAAAGATATATGAATGAGTGATGGTACAGAGCGGCATAGGCAAGATACAGTAGATGGTATCGAGTACAGTATATACATATGAGATGAGTATGTAAACAAAGTGGCATAGTTAAAGTGGCTAGTGATACATGTATTACATAAAGATGCAGTAGATGATATAGAGTACAGTATACATATGAGATGAATGATGTAGGGTATGTAAACATTATATTAGGTAGCATTGTTTAAAGTGGCTAGTGATATATTTTACATCATTTCCCATCAATTCCCATTATTAAAGTGGCTGGAGTTGAGTCAGTGTGTTGGCAGCAGCCACTCAATGTTAGTGGTGGCTGTTTAACGGTCTGATGGCCTTGAGATAGAAGCTGTTTTTCAGTCTCTCGGTCCCAGCTTTGATGCACCTGTACTGACCTCGCCTTCTGGATAATAGCGGGGTGAACAGGCAGTGGCTCGGGTGGTTGTTGTCCTTGATGATCTTTATGGCCTTCCTGTAACATCGGGTGGTGTAGGTAATCCTGGAGGGCAGGTAGTTTGCCCCCGGTGATGCGTTATGCAGACCTCACTACCCTCTGGAGAGCCTTACGGTTGTGGGCGGAGCAGTTGCCGTACCAGGCGGTGATACAGCCCGCCAGGATGCTCTCGATTGTGCACCTGTAGAAGTTTGTGAGTGCTTTTGGTGACAAGCCGAATTTCTTCAGCCTCCTGAGGTTGAAGAGGCGCTGCTGCGCCTTCTTCACGATGCCATCTGTGTGGGTGGACCAATTCAGTTTGTCTGTGATGTGTATGCCGAGGAACTTAAAACTTGCTACCTTCTCCACTACTGTTCCATCGATGTGGATAGGGGGGTGTTCCCTCTGCTGTTTCCTGAAGTCCACAATCATCTCCTTAGTTTTGTTGACGTTGAGTGTGAGGTTATTTTCCTGACACCACACTCCGAGGGCCCTCACCTCCTCCCTGTAGGCCGTCTCGTCGTTGTTGGTAATCAAGCCTACCACTGTTGTGTCGTCCGCAAACTGGATGATTGAGTTGGAGGCGTGCGTGGCCACGCAGTTGTGGGTGAACAGGGAGTACAGGAGAGGGCTCAGAACGCACCCTTGTGGGGCCCCAGTGTTAAGGATCAGCGGGGTGGAGATGTTGTTGCCTACCCTCACCACCTGGGGGCGGCCCGTCAGGAAGTCCAGTACCCAGTTGCACAGGGCGGGGTCGACACCCAGGGTCTCGAGCTTGATGACGAGCTTGGAGGGTACTATGGTGTTAAATGCTGTAGTCGATGAACAGCATTCTCACATAGGTATTCCTCTTGTCCAGATGGGTTAGGGCAGTGTGCAGTGTGGTTGAGATTGCATCGTCTGTGGACCTATTTGGGCAGTAAGCAAATTGGAGTGGGTCTAGGGTGTCAGGTAGGGTGGAGGTGATATGGTCCTTGACTAGTCTCTTAAAGCACTTCATGATGACGGAAGTGAGTGCTACGGGGCGGTAGTCGTTTAGCTCAGTTACCTTAGCTTTCTTGGGAACAGGAACAATGGTGGCCCTCTTGAAGCATGCGGGAACAGCAGACTGGGATAGGGATTGATTGAATATGTCCGTAAACACACCAGCCAGCTGGTCTGCGCATGCTCTGAGGGCGCGGCTGGGGATGCTGTCTGGGCTGCAGGCTGCATGCCCCATTCAAGAAATTTAGAACCAGGAACAGATATAGCCCTTGGTTCTCCCCAGACCTGACAGCCCTTAAAACCTGTTAAGGCTATGGCAGAATACTGCCCCCGTTGGAGAAATGCGTGCCCATAGTAAACTGACAAAAAATCTGTAAAAAATTGCTAATATATGCATATAATAAATATTATTGAATAGAAAACACTCTAAAGCTTCTAAAACCGTTCAAATTATGTCTCTATGTAAAGCAGAACTCACAGGGCAGCCATTCTTCCAAACTCTTTCTGTCATCAGAAAAGTTGGCCCAACTTTGAAGTCATCGCCCCCACCCTTCCCAACCAGCTACAGATCTGGAAACAGTTTCTATCTCTTCAGGGCGATGTCCTCTTTCAATGGGGCGCTTCATTGTGAAGATTGCGCGCTCCCTCACCCTTTGGCAGGACGAAACCCTCCGGTCACGCAATAATACGTGCGCGCCTCTGTCATTTTTCTCCCTTTGTTCCAAGATCCACCAAACGATATAGGCTTCTCCTTTCGAGCTTATATATTTCATATATGATTAAAACATGTTTTAGCTCGAATCTGAACTTAGTTTGACCAGTTTAGTCGACATATAATATGTAATTTTGAAGTTTCGATGCGCAACACATAGATTTTTGAGTGCTTTTCAGCCGAAATTAGTCTCGTTTGATAACCCAAAGACACACATTTGAAAGGCAAACGCAGGTTTTGGTAAGTATGACTTCTTCCACGACTTCTGATCGAACAACGGCAAAGGTAAGGGAATATTTATGTGGTTATTATGTGTTTCTGTGGACTCCGAAATAGCGAAGCCATATTGCTAATCTATGAGCGCCGTCTCATATTATTGACAAGTGAACGAATTCTGTAACGTTAAAAATAAATGTAACACAGCTGTTTTATTAAGAAGAAGTGTATCTTTCTAACTATATGTACAACATGTATATTTAGTCAACGTTTATGATGTGTATTTCTGTTATCTGGCAGAGTTATCATAATTTCTCCGGACATTGTTGTAGCATTTTTTGACCATGACCTTCAATGTAAACCGTGATTTATGGATATAAATTGCATATTATTGAAAAAAACATAAATGTACTGTATAACATGTCCTATTCCTGTCATCTGATGAAGATTTTAAAAAGGTTAGTGAATAAATGTTCTTTTAATCCTGCTTTTGTGATTGCATCTATTGTTCTACAAAATGGCTATGTAAATTAGCCTATCTTTTGGTGGTGGTTTGACATAAATATGTGCTATGTTTTCGCCATAAAACATTTTAGAAATCTGACTTGGTGGCTAGATGAACAAGGTGTTTATCTTTCATTTGAGCTATTGGACTTGTTAATGTGTGGAGGTTAAATATTTCTAATAATATTTTTGCGTTCTGTGCGCCACTGTGTCAGTTGAGCAGTGGGGGATGGTACCCCTAGAGGTACGTGTGGGGCCATGTAGTTTTAACCAACACAAAAACATCCTATGGCGTTCTGCATTAGCATCGAACAGCCCCCGTGATATGCAGCTGTTCAGGGAAGCTAGAAACCATTATACACAGGCAGTTAGAAAAGCCAAGGCTAGCTTTTTCAAGCTGAAATTTGCTTCCTGCAACACTAACTCAAAAAAGTTCTGGGGACACTGTAAAATCCATGGAGAATAAGAACACCTCCTCCCAGCTGCCCAATGCACTGAAGATAGGAAACACTGTCACCACTGATAAATCCACCATAATTGAGAATTTCAATAGGCATTTTTCTACGGCTGGCCATGCTTTCCACCTGGCTACTCCTACCCCGGTCAACAGCACTGCAACCCCCACAGCAACTCGCCCAAGCCTTCCCCATTTCTCCTTCTCCCAAATCCGTTCAGCTGATGTTCTGAAGGAGCTGCAAAATCTGGATCCCTACAAATCAGCCGGGCTAGACAATCTGGACCCTTTCTTTCTAAAATTATCTGCCGAAATTGTTGCCACCCCTATTACTAGCCTGTTCAAACTCTCTTTCATCAGAGATTCCCAAAGGTTGGAAAGCAGCTGCTGTCATCCCCCACTTCAAAGGGGGGGACACTCTTGACCCAAACTGCTACAGACCTATATCTATCCTACCATGCCTTTCTAAGGTCTTCAAAAGCTAAGTCAACAAACAGATTACCGACCATTTCGAATCTCATCATACCTTCTCTGCTATGCAATCTGGTTTCAGAGCTGGTCATGGGTGCACCTCAGCCACGCTCAAGGTCCTAAACGATATCTTAACCGCCATCGATAAGAAACATTACTGTGCAGCCGTATTCATTGATCTGGCCAAGGCTTTCGACTCTGTCAATCACCACATCCTCATCGGCAGACTCGACAGCCTTGGTTTCTCAAATGATTGCCTCGCCTGGTTCACCAACTACTTCTCTGATAGAGTTCAGTGTGTCAAATCGGAGGGTCTGCTGTCCGGACCTCTGGCAGTCTCTATGGGGGTGCCACAGGGTTCAATTCTTGGACCGACTCTCTTCTCTGTATACATCAATGAGGTCGCTCTTGCTGCTGGTGAGTCTCTGATCCACCTCTACGCAGACGACACCATTCTGTATACTTCTGGCCCTTCTTTGGACACTGTGTTAACAACCCTTCAGGCAAGCTTCAATGCCATACAACTTTCCTTCCGTGGCCTCCAATTGCTCTTAAATACAAGTAAAACTAAATGCATGCTCTTCAACCGATCGCTACCTGCACCTGCCCGCCTGTCCAACATCACTACTCTGGACGGCTCGGACTTAGAATACGTGGACAACTACAAATACTTAGGTGTCTGGTTAGACTGTAAACTCTCCTTCCAGACCCATATCAAACATCTCCAATCCAAAGTCAAATCTAGAATTGGCTTCCTATTTCGCAACAAAGCATCCTTCACTCATGCTGTCAAACATACCCTTGTAAAACTGACCATCCTACCAATCCTCGACTTTGGCGATGTCATTTACAAAATAGCCACCAATACCCTACTCAACAAATTGGATGCAGTCTATCACAGTGCAATCCATTTTGTCACCAAAGCCCCATATACTACCCACCATTGCGACCTGTACGCTCTTGTTGGCTGGCCCTCGCTTCATACTCGTCGCCAAACCCACTGGCTCCATGTCATCTACAAGACCCTGCTAGGTAAAGTCCCCCCTTATCTCAGCTCGATGGTCACCATAGCATCTCACACCTGTAGCACACGCTCCAGCAGGTATATCTCTCTAGTCACCCCCAAAACCAATTATTTCTTTGGCCGCCTCTCCCTCCAGTTCTCTGCTGCCAATGACTGGAACGAACTACAAAAATCTCTGGAACTGGAAACACTTATCTGCCTCGCTAGCTTTAAGCACCAACTGTCAGAGCAGCTCACAGATTACTGCACCTGTACATAGCCCACCTATAATTTAGCCCAAACAACTACCTCTTTCCCTACTGTATTTTATTTATTTATTTTCCTCCTTTGCACCCCATTATTTTTATTTCTACTTTGCACATTTTTCCATTGCAAATCTACCATTCCAGTGCTTTACTTGCTATATTGTATTTACTTTGCCACCATGGCCTTTTTTGCCTTTACCTCCCTTATCTCACCTCATTTGCTCACATCGTATATAGACTTGTTTATACTGTATTATTGACTGTATGTTTGTTTTACTCCATGTGTAACTCTGTGTCGTTGTATGTGTCGAACTGCTTTGCTTTATCTTGGCCAGGTCGCAATTGTAAATGAGAACTTGTTCTCAACTTGCCTACCTGGTTAAATAAAGGTGAAAAAAACACCAAAAAAAACAAACACCCTAGACCCACTCCAATTTGCTTACCGCCCCAATAGGTCCACAGACAACGCAATTGCATCACACTGCAATCGCAACCCATCTAGACAAGAGGAATATCTATGTGACAATGCTGTTCATCGACTACAGCTCAGCATTTAACACCATAGTACCCTCCAAACTCATCATCAAGCTTGAGGCCCCGGGTCTCGACCCCACACTGTGCAACTGGGTACTGGACTTCCTGATGGGTCGCCCCCAGGTGGTGAGGGTAGGTAACGACATCTCCACCCCGCTGATCCTTAACACTGGGGCCCCACAAGGGTGCATTCTGAGCCCTCTCCTGTACTCCCTGTTCACCCACGACTGCGTGGCCATGCACGCCTCCAACTCAATCATCAAGTTTGCGGATGACACTACAGTGGTAGGCTTGATTACCAACAACGACGAGACGGCCTACAGGGAGGAGGTGAGGGCCCTCAGAGTGGGGTGTCAGGAAAATAACCTCACACTCAACGTCAACAAAACTAAGGAGATGATCGTGGACTTCAGGAAACAGCAGAGGGAGCACCCCCTATCCACATCGACAGGACAGTAGTGGAGAGGGTAGTAAGTTAAGTTCCTCGGCGTACACATCACGGACAAACTGAATTGGTCCACCCATACAGACAGTGTGGTGAAGAAGGCACAGCAGCACTACTTCAACCTCAGGAGGCTGAATAAATTTGTCTTGTCACCAAAAGCACTCAAACTTTTACAGAAGCACAATCGAGAGCATCCTGTCGGGCTGTATCACCGCCTGGTACGGCAACTGCTCCGTTCACAACCGTAACGCTCTCCAGAGGGTAGTGAGGTCTGCACAACGCATCACCGGGGTCAAACTACCTGCCCTCCAGGACACCTACACCACCCAATGTCACAGGAAGGCCATAAAGATCATCAAGGACAAAACAACCACCCAAGCCACTGTCTGTTCACCCCGCTATCACCCAGAAGGCGAGGTCAGTACAGGTGCAGGGACCGAGAGACTGAAAAACAGCTTCTATCTCAAGGCCATCAGACTGTTAAACAGCCACCACTAACAGTGAGTGGCTGCTGCCAACATACTGACTCAACTCCAGCCACTTTAATAATGGAAAAATTGATGTAAAAATGTATCACTAGCCACTTAAAACAATGCCACTTAACAATGTTTACATACCCTACATTACTCATCTCATATGTATATACTGTACTTGATACCATCTACTGCATCTTGCCTATGCCGTTCTGTACCATCACTCATTCATATATTTTTATGTACATATTCTTCATCCCTTTACACTTATGTGTATATGGTAGTTGTGGAATTGTTAGGTTAGATTACTCGTTGGTTATTACTGAATTGTCGGAACTAGAAGCACAAGCATTTCGCACTACACTCGCATTAACATCTGCTAACCATGTGTATGTGGCAAATACAATTTGATTTAATGGCCGTTCTCTGATGTTGCCCACAGCAAGCTGCAAAGCGAGGCGGGCACGGTGAAGGCAGAGCTAGAGAAGGTGTTTGGGGCGGGGCTGGAGCATGTGATGGAGGAGGAGTCAGCCGACCCCGCCTCTGACCAGGTCATAGTCATCGTCCTGGGCGTCCTGTTCGGCCTGAGTCTGCTGGGATTGGTGGCGATGGTGACGTTCACCGTTATCAAGTGAGTAGCTCATTCATGTTTGCTTAGTGTTTGTTATTAGCATTAAGTTAAGATTAGCAAGAAATTACTTATGATAATGAATCTAGCCCTTGCCACTAGCCATAATTGCAATTATGACCCCCTTATCCCCCAAAATGACTATGATACAAATTATTCTAGGCTAACCACTGTTTCAATATCTCAATTTCTTTTCAGGTTCAAAAGGATGAAAGAACCCACAGAGGACTCCTGTAGGGAAAGCTTTGACATTGATAGGCGAAATGAAGCTTACACGTAAAGTACTGTTTGAATTTGCAATACATATGGCGTCTTAACGTTTGATTCATTGATGATGGGATGCAATTGAACGAGTAATATTTCAAATCAATACTTTGTCATTTTTAGACAGCTATGAGAGTTCTTTCTCATCCGCCTTTTCTTCTGGTTTAGAAATAGAGATATGAAGGCATCCGCAACAGGCTCAGAACAGGTAAGAACCCCGAGGCCAAACACAGGCCGTTCAAATATACAGTGCGATTTGTTGGTCAAGGGCGATGATCCATGCTGTTGTTTTTTAGGGGCAAAGGTCATGGAGAAAGAGTAAGACTTCACAGGAGGCAGTGCCAGAGTGTGACAGACAAGATGAAGATGGTGACAGCCATAACTCCTCTCTTTAGGTCCCACTGACAACTAAACACAAATAAAGCACACACAATGAATGTGCACCAGAGCAGTGAGACAGATGGAGCAACACTGCAATGAAGGAATGATTAGTTTACTCTGACTTATTGGTTGGCTAATGCACTAATGCTTTGACCGTCAATTGCTGGCTACAGTCTATGCTGCACTCATATTAGGAGCATTTCTCTATAAAACAAACAAAGACCTTTGACCAATAAATGTAAAAATAGAAAAGGCTATGATATGAATATGAAAATTTTAGCACTAAGAATAGCACTTACTATGAATTATTTTATATGCTAATACATTGTTTGAGTGCTAATGATGGTATGTATTTCCTCTGTCACCAAACATACCTGAACCAACTTTTCACTTCATTTAGGTTTAACTAATAAAAAATACATACCCTGGATAGAAAGTGTCTTATTTTTACCAACATTTCTCTATGCTAATGCTTAGACTCAAACCTTTAGAACTGTCTCGAGCTTGAGACAACAGACTCATGTTCATTATGCACCAAACGGAAGAAAACAGATTGAAACGGGATTACCTGGACTTGTCCAATAAGACTCATTTTAGTTTTTTTTGCTATTGTACCATTACCATTGTAGGTCTGATGGATGGTGGGGTGTTTCCAAATACTTGTCCTGAAGGCAAGGGCGTAACTTTTTGTTAGAAATTGGAGGGGGCCAGGGTCAACACCCATCTAGGGGGGGGGGGGGGGGGGGTGCGGGGGCATGCCCCCCCACGAAGGATTGTTTTTAAAAAATAGCTGTGAAATGATTGTTTCTGGTGAATATTTAAGGGAAAATAAATAAACTGCCCTGATGATTTCTTCAATATACCCCAATTACAACTGACACACCAATATTTTTCTATATTACTTTAAAACTGTCTTCTTACTCTTAACAGTAAGTCACCACCACACCACTTAACTACATTTAAATGTCAAATCTATTCTATTTGTGTACCCTTCACCACACTTGGCTAGTACTTGAATAACTTGAATAATTTCTTATACACAGTCGTTAACTTGGACTGAAATAGGTGCCGGGAATCATTTTTTCCCCAGCTAATATTCAATAAGACGAACATGAGCTCAAGCAGTGTGAGTTACCGGTACTCAGCTCCGGTGAGATCCTGCCAAAGTCAAGCACTACTTAGAGGTCGACCGATTAATCGGAATGGCCAATTAATTAGGGCCAATTTCAAGTTTTCATAACAATCGGAAATCTGTATTTTTGGACACCGATTTTGCAGATTTTTTTATACTTTTATTTAATCTTTATTTAACTAGGCAAGTCAGTTAACTTCTTGGATATAGGGGGCGCTCTTTTAATTTATTAATAAAAAGGTGCCCGTTTTAAGCGCAATATTTTGTCACGAAAAGATGCTCGACTATGCATATAATTGGCAGCTTTGGAAAGAAAACACTCTAAGGTTTCCAAAACTGCAAAGATATTATCTGTGAGTGCCACAGAACTCATGCTACAGGCGAAACCAAGATGAAACTTCAACCAGGAAATGGGCAGAATTTTTGAAGCTCTGTTTTCCATTGTCTCCTTATATGGCTGTGAATGCGCCGGGAATGAGCCTGCCCTTTCTTTCGTTTCTCCAAGGTGTCTGCAGCATTGTGACGTATTTGTAGGCATATCATTGGAAGATTGGCCATAAGAGACTACACTTACCAGGGGTCCGCCCGGTGTCCTTTGTCTAAATTGGTGCGTAATCTACAAGCTGCACGCAGTCATCCAGTGATTGAGAGGAGAGAGGAGGCTTTCAACGAACGATATATCATGAAGAGATATGTGAAAAACACCTTGAGGATTGATTCTAAACAACGTTTACCATGTTTCAGTCGATATTATGGAGTTAATTTGGAAAAAAGTTAGGCGTTTTGAAGACTGAATTTTCGTTTTTTTTTGGTAGCCAAACGTGACGCACCAAACGGAGCAATTTCTCCTAAACAAATAATCTTTCAGGAAAAACTGAGCATTTGCTATCTAACTGAGAGTCTCCTCATTGAAAACATCTGAAGTTCTTCAAAGGTAATGATTTTATTTGAATGATTTTCTGTTTTTTGTGAAAATGTTGCCTGCTAATGCTAACGCTAAATGCTACGCTAGCTGTGCTAGCTGTTACACAAATGCTTGTTTTGCTATGGTTGAGAAGCATATTTAGAAAATCTAAGATGACAGTGTTGTTAACAAAAGCCTAAGCTTGAGAGCTAGCATATTAATTTCATTTCATTTGCGATTTTCATGAATAGTTAACGTTGTGTTATGCTAATGAGCTGCGGGGATAATTACACTCCTGGATACAGCTTTTTTTCGTAGCTAAACGTGACGCACCAAACGGAGCGATTTCTCCTAAACAAATAATCTTTCAGGAAAAACTGAGCATTTGCTATCTAACTGAGTCTCCTCATTGAAAACATCTGAAGTTCTTCAAAGGTAATGATTTTATTTGAATGATTTTATGTTTTTTGTGAAAATGTTGCCTGCTAATGCTAACGCTAAATGCTACGCTAGCTGTGCTAGCTGTTACACAAATGCTTGTTTTGCTATGGTTGAGAAGCATATTTTGAAAATCTGAGATGACAGTGTTGTTAACAAAAGGCTAAGCTTGAGAGCTAGCATATTCATTTAATTTAATTTGCGATTTTCATGAATAGTTAACGTTGTGTTATGGTAATGAGCTTGAGGCTGTTTTCACGATCCCGGATCCGGGATGGCTCGACGCAAGAAGTTAAGAACACATTCTTATTTTCAATAACGGTCTAGGAACAGTGGGTTAACTGCCTCGTTCAGGGTCAGAATGACAGATTTTCACCTTACAGTTAACTAGTCTAACGCAATAATGACCTGTCTCTCTCTCATTGCACTCCACAAGGAGACTGCCTGTTACGTGAATGCAGTAAGCCAAGGTAAGTTGCTAGCTAGCATTAAACTTATCTTATAAAAAACAATTAATCAATCATAATCACTAGTTTACTACACATGGTTGATGATATTACTAGATATTATCTAGCATGTCATGCGTTGCGTATAATCTGACTGAGCATACAAGTATCTAAGTATCTGACTGAGCGGTGGTAGGCAGAAGCAAATGTAAACATTTATTCAAACAGCACTTTCATGCGTTTTGCCAGCAGCTCTTCGTTGTGCGTCAAGCATTGCGCTGTTTATGACTTCAAGCCTATCAACTCCCGAGATGAGGCTGGTGTAACCGAAGTCAAATGGCTAGCTAGTTAGACCGCGCTAATAGCGTTTCAAACGTCACTCGCTTGCTCTGAGCCTTGGAGTGGTTGTTCCCCTTGCTCTGCATGGGTAACGCTGCTTCGAGGGTGGCGGTTGTCATTGTGTTTCTGGTTCGATCCCAGGGAGGAGCGAGGAGAGGGACGGAAGCTATACTGTTACACTGGCAATACTAAAGTGCCTATAAGAACATCCAATAGTCAAAGGTTAATGAAATACAAATGGTATAGAGAGAAATAGTCCTATAATTCCTATAATAACTACAACCTAAAACTTCTTACCTGGGAATATTGAAGACTCATGTTAAAAGGAACCACCAGCTTTCATATGTTCTCATGTTCTGAGCAAGGAACTGAAACGTTAGCTTTCTTCATGGCAAATATTGCACTTTTACTTTCTTCTCCAATACTTTGTTTTTGTATTATTTAAACCAAATTGAACATGTTTCATTATATTAAGTTAAAATAAGTGTAAATTCAGTATTGTTGTGATTGTCATTATTACAAATAAAATAAAAACCGGGGCTTTTTTGGTCCTCCAATAATCGGTATTGGCGTGAATTTTTTTATTTTATTATTATTATTATTATTTTTTAATCGGTCAACCTCTACTACTTATACCCAATTAATTTACAAGTCAGACGCAATCTGTCCAGAATGTTCTTACTTGGTTACACAAACTGAAATGCTCACCCGATGACCTGTTTGTCCTCTCCCTGCCTTACATGAACGGTGCTCTTGCTCTCTCTCTATTGGCCATCTTTAAACCCTGCACTTTTCTCCTCTTTGGCATTGGCACCTCCATTAAGGGCACTGCCTACTTGTTCACTAGGGTGAACATGGACTCACTGAATGCTGCTCATCTGAAACTGCAGTAGAAAAGGGGAGGAGCCTCATTTTGTGCTAGCTAGCGTTACAACAATTACACATCTCATCACCAATAGTTCCCTAGTTCCACAACAATATAGGAATACATTTATGAAGTGTTCATTTGTTTTTACTAATTTAAAAATGTCAAAACATTTATACATTGGAGCGCTCATGCATATTGCCGCATTCACGTGCTAGTTGGAACTAGGAAACTTGCTAACTGGTTGTAGTTTACACGGCATATACAGTACCAGTCAAAAGTTGCCACACCTACTCATTCAAGGGTTTTTCTTTATTTGGACTTTTCTACATAGTATAATAATAGTGAAGACATCAAAACTATGAAATAACACATAAAGGAATCATGTTGTAACTAAAAAAAATCTAAATAAATTTCATATTGTCACGTATACTCCCTTTCCAGCGCTTGAGGTCGTTAGGCTGCTCATTATTACGCACACCTTCACTATCGTTACGGGCGTCAGAGCCTCAGACTCACCTGGACTCAATCACCTGCCTGATTACTTTCCCTATATGTGTCCCTCCCTTTGGTTATTTCCCTAGGCGTTGACTGTTCCTGTGTCCCATGTCTGTACTCTACTCATGTTTTGTTCTGTTAATTTATTTATTAAATGCCCTCCCTGTACTTGCTTCCCCACTCCCAGCGTATACTTTACATACATTTTTTGATTCCTCAAAGTTACCACCATTGCCTTGATGACAGCTTTGCGCATTCGCTCAACCAGCTTCACCTGGAATGCTTTTCCAACAGTCTTGAAGGAGTTCCCACATATGCTGAGCACTTGTTGACTGCCTTTCCTTCACTCCGCGGTCCCACTCATCCCAAACCATCTCAATTGGTTTGAGGTCGGTGATTATGGAGGCCAGGTCATCTGATGCAACACTTCATTCTCCCGCTTGATCAAATAGCCCTTACACAGCCTGGAGGTGTGTTGGGTCATTGTCCTGTTGAAAAACAAATGATAGTCCCACTAGGCGCAAACCAGGTGGGGTGGTGTATCGCTGCAGAATGCTGTGGTAGCCATGCTGGTTAAGTGCGCCTTGAATTTTAAACAAATCAGACAGTATCACCAGGAAAGCACCATCACACCTCCTCCTCCATGCTCCACGGTGGGAACCACACATGCGGAGATCATCCGTTCACCTACTCTGCATCTCACAAAGACACGGCGGTTGGAACCAAAAATCTCAAATTTGGACAAATGGACAGATTTCCACCGGTCTAATGTCCATTGCTTGTGTTTCTTGGCCTTTAGTAGTGGTTTCCTTGCAGCAATTAGACCATGAAGGCCTGAAATCTCAAATTTGGACTGTCATCAGATCAAATGACAGATTTCCACCGGTCTAATGTCCATTGCTCATGTTGGGGGGCCGCACATTGGTGTCCTTTAATAGTGGTTTATTTGCAGCAATTTGACAATTGAGACACACAGTCTCCTCTGAACAGTTGATGTTGAGATGTGTTTGTTACTTGAACTCTGAAGTATGTATTTGGGCTGCAATCTGAGGTGCAGTTATCTCTAATGAATTTGTCGTCTGCAGCAGAGGTAACTCGGTCTTCCTTTCCTGTGGTGGTCCTGATGAGAGACAGTTTCATCATAGCGTTTGATGGTTTTTGAGACTGTACTTGAAGAAACTCCCGGATTGCCTGACCTTCATGTCTTAAAGTAATGAAGGACTGTTTCTCTATTCTTTTTTGAGCTGTTCTTGCCATAATATGGAATTTGTCTTTTAGCAAATAGGGCTATCTTCTGTATACCACCCCTATCTTGTCACAACACAACTGATTGGCTCAAATGCATTAAGAAGGAAAGAAATTCCACAAGTTAACAAGGCACACCTGTTAATTGAAACACATTCCAGGTGACTATCTCATGAAGCTGGTTGAGAGAATGCCAAGTGTGCAAAGTTGTCATCAAGGCAAAGGGTGGCTACTTTGAAGAATCTCAAATATTTTGATTTGTTTACTACATGATTGCATGTGTTATTCCAGTGTTGATGTCTTCCTTATCATTCTATAATGTAGAAAATAATCTAAATAAAAGAAAAACCCTTGAATGAGGTGTCCCCAAACTTTTGACTGGTACTGTAGTTATCCAGGTTTCAAGAGTAACTTAAAAAAAAATCTGAATCCCCCTGAAGTGCAATTTCAACCGTCGCAAACTGAAGATGAACCACCCCAAAATAAAATACCTTGTTTATTTTTGTATGATATGCCAACAACAGCAGTGGTGTAAAGTACTTAAGTATTTTTTACTTAAGTCATTTTTTAAATTATCTATACTTTCCTATATATATATATATATTTGGAACAACTTTAACTTCACTACATTCCTAAAGACAATAACGTACTTTTAACTCCATACATTTTCCATGACACCAAAATAACTAGTTACATTTTTAATGCTTAGCAGGAAAGGAAAATGGTCCAATTCATACACTTAAAGAACATCCCTTGTCATCCCTACTGCCTCTGGCAGTCTCACTAAGACATAATTTACAAACACAGCATTTGTGTTGAGTGTTGGATTGTGCCCCTGGCTTTCCATAAATAAGAAAACAATTGTGCCTTTCATTTGCTTAATACACTGCTCAAAAAAATAAAGGGAACACTTAAACAATGTAACTCCAAGTCAATCACACTTCTGTGAAATCAAACTGTCCACTTAGGAAGCAACACTTATTGTGCAAATGGAATAGACAACAGGTGGAAATTATAGGCAATTAGCAAGACACCCCCAATAAAGGAGTGGTTCTGCAGGTGGTGACCACAGACCACTTCTCAGTTCCTATGCTTCCTGGCTGATGTTTTGGTCACTTTTGAATGCTGGCGGTGCTTTCACTCTAGTGGTAGCATGAGACGGAGTCTACAACCCACACAAGTGGCTCAGGTAGTGCAGCTCATCCAGGATAGCACATCAATGCGAGCTGTGGCAAGAAGGTTTGCTGTGTCTGTAAGCGTAGTGTCCAGAGCATGGAGGCGCTACCAGGAGACAGGCCAGTACATCAGGAGACGTGGAGGAGGCCGTAGGAGGGCAACAACCCAGCAGCAGGACCGCTACCTCCGCATTTGTGCAAGGAGGAGCAGGAGGAGCACTGCCAGAGCCCTGCAAAATGACCTCCAGCAGGCTACAAATGTGCATGTGTCTGCTCAAACGGTCAGAAACAGACTCCATGAGGGTGGTATGAGGGCCCAACGTCCACAGGTGGGGGTTGTGCTTACAGCCCAACACCGTGCAGGACGTTTGGCATTTGCCAGAGAACACCATGATTGGCAAATTCGCCACTGGCGCCCTGTGATCTTCACAGATGAAAGCAGGTAAACACTGAGCACGTGACAGACGTGACAGAGTCTGGAGACGCCGTGGAGAACGTTCTGCTGCCTGCAACATCCTCCAGCATGACCGGTTTGGCGGTGGGTCAGTCATGGTGCGGGGTGGCATTTCTTTGGGGGGCCGCACAGCCCTCCATGTGCTCGCCAGAGGTAGCCTGACTGCCATTAGGTACCGAGATGAGATCCTCAGACCCCTTGTGAGACCATATGCTGGTGCGGTTAGCCCTGGGTTCCTCCTAATGCAAGACAATGCTAGACCTCATGTGGCTGGAGTGTGTCAACAGTTCCTGCAAGAGGAAGGCATTGATGCTATGGACTGGCCCGCCCGTTCCCCAGACCTGAATCCAATTGAGCACATCTGGGACATCATGTCTCGCTCCATCCACCAACGCCACGTTGCACCACAGCCTGTCCAGGAGTTGGTGGATGCTTTAGTCCAGGTCTGGGAGGAGATCCCTCAGGAGACCATCCGCCACCTCATCAGGAGCATGCCCAGGCGTTGTAGGGAGGTCATACAGGCACGTGGAGGCCACACACACCACTACTGAGCCTAATTTGGACTTGTTTTAAGGACATTACATCACAGTTGGATCATCCTGTAGTGTGGTTTTCCCACTTTAATTGTGTGTGACTCCAAATCCAGACCTCCATGGGTTGATACATTTGATTTCCATTGATAATTTGTGTCGTTTTGTTGTCAGCACATTCAACTATGTAAAGAAAAAAGTATTTAATAAGACTATTTAATTCATTCAGATCTAGGATGTGTTATTTTAGTGTTCCCTTTATTTTTTTTGAGCAGTGTATAACAAGTTTGAAATTATTTATACTTTGACTTTTGATGCTTAAGTATATTTTAGCAATTCAATTTACTTTTGATACTAATGGTAAACCAAATACTTTTATTCAAGTAGTATTTTATTGGGTGACTTTCACTTAAGTCATTTTCTTTTAAGGTGCAGTTGAAGTCGGAAGTTTACATACACCTTAGCCAAATACATTTAAACTCCGTTTCACAATTCCTGACATTTAAACCTAGTAAAAATTCCCTGTTTTAGGTCAATTAGGATCACCACTTTATTTTAAGAATGTGAAAAGTCACAATAATAGTAGAGAATTCTTTAATCACATCCCCAGCGGGTCAGAAGTTTACATGCACTCAATTAGTATTTGGTAGCATTGACTTTCAATTGTTTAACTTGGGTCAAACATTCTGAGTAGCCTTCCACAAGCTTCCCACAATAAGTTGGGTGAATTTTGTCCCATTCCTCCTGACAGAGCTGCTGTAACTGAGTCAGGTTTGTAGGCCTCCTTGCTTGCACACGCTTTTTCAGTTCTGCCCACAAATGTTCAATAGGATTGAGATCAGGGCTTTGTGATGGTCACTCCAATACCTTGACTTTGTCCTTAAGCCATTTTGCCAAAATTGGAAGTATGCTTGGAGTCATTGTCCATTTGGAAGACCCATTTGCGACCAAGCTTTAACTTCCTTACTGATGTCTTGAGATGTTGCTTCAATATATCCACATAATTTTTCTACCTCATGATGCCATCTATTTTGTGAAGTGCACCAGTCCCTACTGCAGCAAAGCACCCCCACAACATGATCCTGCCACCCCTGTGCTTCATGGTTGGGATGTTGTTCTTCGACTTGAAAGCCTCCCCCTTTTTCTCCAAACATAACGATGGTCATTATGGCCAAACAGTTCTATTTTTGTTGTGTCAGACCAGAGGACATTTCTCCAAAAAGTACAATCTTTGTCTTCATGTGCAGTAGCAAACCGTAGTCTGGCTTTTTAATGGCGGTTTTGGAGCAGTGGCTTCTTCCTTGCTGAGCGGCCTTTCAGGTTATGTCAATATAGGACTCGTTTTACTGTGGAAAAACTTACTTCTGCACCTGTGTCCTCCAGCATCTTCACAAGGTCCTTTGCTGTTCTGGAATTGATTTTCACTTTTCGCACCAAAGTACGTTAATCTCGAGGAGAGAGAGTGCATCTCCTTCCTGAGCGGTATGACGGCTGCATGGTGCCATGGCATTTATACTTGCGTACTATTGTTTGTACAGATGAACATGGTACCTTCAGGCCTTTGGAAATTGATCCCAAAGATCAACCAGACCTGTGGGGATCTAGAATTTTTTTTGAGGTCTTGGCTGATTTCTTTTGATTTTACCATGATGTCAAGCAAAAAGGCACTAAGTTTGAAGGTAGGCCTTGAAATGCATCCACAGGTACACCTCCAATTGACTCAAATGATGTCAATTAGCCTATCAGCAGCTTCTAAAGCCATGACATTTTCTGGAATTTTCCGAAGCTGTTTAAAGGCAAAGTCAACTTAGTGTATGTAAACCTCTGACCCACTGGAATTGTGATACAGTGAATAAGTGAAATAATCTGTCTGTAAACAATTGTTGGAAAAGTTACTTGTGTCATGCACAAAGTGGATGTCCTGACTGACTTGCCAAAACTATAGTTTGTTAACAAGAAATTTGTGTAGTGGTTAAAAAACTAGTTTTAATGACTTCAACCTAAGTGTATGTAAACTTCTGACTTCAACTGTACATAGACTTGGAATCATCGGCCACTTTAATAATGGAACACTAGTCACTATAATGTTTAAATAATGCCAACAGTATATACTGCTTTACTCATCTCATATGTATATACTGTTTTCTATTCTACTGTATTTTAGTCAATGTCACTCCGACATTGCTCAATCTAATATTTATGTATTTCTTAATTCCATTATTTTACTTTTAGATGTGTGTATTGTGAATTGTTAAGATACTGCTGTACTGTTAGAGCTTGGAACACAAGCATTTCGCTACTCCCGCAATAACAATATGCGAAATATGTGTACGTGACCAATAAAATTATTTGATTTGTGTGCCTTTCCAAATCATGCATTTACCCCAGGTGGACCAATCAAGTTGTAGAAACATCAAGGATGATCAATGGAAACAGGACGCACCTGAGCTCAATTTCGGATCTCATAGCAAAGTGTCTGAATACTGAATAGAATGTTAATTATTTTTTAACCCCCCCCCCCCCCCCCCCCAAACAAAATGTGTTTTGTCATTATCGGTATTGTGTGTAGAATGAAGAGGATTTTATTTAATCCATTTTAGAATAAGATTGTAACGGCCTCCTGAGTGGCGCAGCAGTCTAAAGCACTGCATCGCAGTGGAGGGTTTGGCGGGGAGGGAAGTTTACTTGGCTCATCGCACTCTAGCGACTCCTTGCGGTGGACCGGGCGCATGCAAGCTGTAGTCGGTAGTCAGTTCAACAGTGTTTCCTCCAACATATTGGTGCGGCTGCCTCCCGGGTTAAGCGAGCGGGTGTTAAGAAGCGCAGCTTGGCGGGTCATGTTTTGGAGGACGCATGACTTGGTCTTCCGAGCCCGTTGGGGAGTGCAGCGATCAGACAAGATCGAAATAAATAAAAAAATCCTCAAAAAAATGCACTGTATGCCTGGATGCATTGAAGCGCTTCTGGCGGCTCGTGGTGGATGTATATAGTTAGCCAACATCTCAAAGTACAGCCTAGGTGATTTGTCCACACTGACGCTGAAATGGAGGCGTCAGAAAATATAGACAAACTTTTAATTACATAAATAGGCTTAAAAGGCAGTCATGTTTGACAAATATAATGTAAGATACTGAACTGTTTACATACTCAAGGCACGGTTCGTTCAGAACAAAATGGTCACAAGAGCTGCGAGACAGGCCTGTGCATGTTGCGCACCACAACATCAACCACCGTGAAATCTTAACGGAGGCAATCAGCATTTTAAAACAATTTCACCATAAACGTAATTGTTTAAAACCTGGAAGTTGTATGTCATTTTGAGGTCTTACCTGGTTCCAAAGTAGCCTAGCAAAAATCAGACCATAAAATATTGAGGGAATGATTTTATAAACAGTTCCTTATGCCACAGAAACCAGCATTTCTAGCAGGTTTCTATCAACTTTAATTTGTAGTCCAGCAGCCCAAGACAATCCTAGTTATATTAACAACCCATGCTAGCTGTTGCATCTTTAGATCTCCCCTCTTTCTAAATGCTCATCTCGGTCACATAAAACCACTGACATTCGGTGCGCTTTTTTAGAACGGCTCCCGCCAATTGCATTTTGGAACATTCGAGTGTAGCCTATACTGCATTGTGCGCATTTCTACGCTTATCATGGGCCGACCTCCCTTGGACCGGGTGCAGCCCAAAGCATATTTGGCAGTGGGGAGATACGATCATAAAATGAGGAACTGATTCTGTGGTGCAAAGCCAGAAAGCCTGTAGGTTCTTGGCGCTTTACAGTGGGAAATCAAACTAAACATGGCATATTATTGGGAGGTTCAAATTGACCCGTTGCGCCGCAAGTTACACACCTGCCTGAAGGGTCCCTGTGTAAACTGGTCTTCAGTACCCTGTAACAAAACACAAATTTAAACAGAGGATGGTTATGATAAAATACCAGCACACACTGGTCTCTCAAGACCAGGATTGGGAAACAAAGTAACCACATGTCATCTCAAGGGACAGTTTCAAGACTATCTGTTTCAAAACACTGATCTAGCATTGGGGTGTGCACCATCACAACATATGACCCAGTCAGACAGATTGTTAAGGTGTAAAGTAAAACCAGACGTTGTAAAAAAAAAAAAAAAAAAAAAAAAAAAGATCAGAGCAGAGCTAATAATTAGCGGCCATTTTGTGTCGCAGTCTCCCCAAATACCTTTCTCAAAACTGCTGCAGTCTAAGGACCAGGTTTCTCTTGAAAACATACTCCATCTAAATGGGATACATTTGATTTGATAAAGACAAGGTTCAATTAAAATTGTGGTTCTTCACAGCAGTGTAAAGCATAGTGGAATAATATGTCTGGAAACATTCTAGTAAACCTTACGACCGTGGTGAAGGCTTGGGGCGGCAGGTAGCCGAGTGATTAGAGCGTTGGGCCAGTAACCGAAAGGTTACTAGATCGAATCCCCAAGCTGACAAGGTAAATATCTGTTGTTCTTCCCCTGAACAAGGCAGTTAAGCCCACTGTTCCTAGACCAGTTAAACCCACTGTTCCTAGGCCATCATCGTAAATAAGAATTTCTTCTTAACCGACTTGCCTAATTAAATAAAGGTTAAATAAAAAATAATAAAAGGCTGAATGGGGGATCCTTAAAACAATAAGTTAATCACATTGCTAAATCAATCTGATTTACTCCAGGATGTTTGACGATGTTACATAGAAAAACAGATCATAGCTCATTGTAGTTTTAAGTTCATAATTATTCATATTACAATGTATTAATTTATCCTATATTGAAAGAAATAAAAAGAAGAAGAAATAAAACCAGAAGCAAGAAGGACAATATGGAATGTATTTTCAGTAAATAAAATAAAGCTCCAACTGTCACACCAAGTCTGCTTTATTTCACCCACAGATATCGTGTCAAATAAAGCACCATTATATATATATAAAGTTATATATATATATATATAGTTTTCATATACACCGCCAGGCAACAACTAGAGAAGATTCTTTACAGAATCAAGTTTCTTGTGGTTCTTTTTTAATGTACAGGTAAACTTAGTTTGGATATCAACCACGGAAAAAAAGCAAGGGACCTTTGCCTCTTTCATAAAGTACAAAACTGGCACACACACAGAGTACACCATTTTATACAGAGTAAAAATGCAATCAAATTAAATTGCATACAGAAGAGACTAAAATTTCTGTAAACCTTTCCCCGTTACAGCAACCAAACAAATAAATCACTTCAAAAATAACTGAAATCAGTCAAAATAAAAACCTATTTGACCTTAGAAAAAATGTGCTATAGTCTTTTTATAACGATCTTTTTCGTCCACTGGATCGGCGGCTGTGCATGTTTATAGTCATCTGGGAGCATGCCGTCTAGCGCCTTCTTCTGTCATTGAAGCCGGATATAGAAGCCGGAGAGGAGGGATCACGTGACATACCGAAGCACAAGAGCCAATCGATAGAAGCACATCAGCAGAGGCCAACGCAACACACACAGAAAAGGGAAACGACAAACGAAAGGATGAAAACAGGGAAAGAAAAGTGTTAAACGAAAGCGCATAATTCATTTAGAGAAAAGGAATAACAGACAAAAAAAAGATATTAAAAGGGCTCGTGGTGCTGACAGTAATAATGATGATGTCACGAGGAGGCGGAGCAGGGCCCTTTCCCAGATAGTTTTGTAACCACGGCGATAGTGGCCTCCACTGTCCTGTAGAGCATTTCCAGCGTGTCCGGAGGCGGGGCCGAGTTTGTCAGAGCCTGCGAGGGGGCGTGGCTACTGCACCCTGGGACCTCTGGCCCCTCTTCTGCTAGCCCCAGGGCAGATGGGAAGGCCAGGTCCTCCGAGGCCAGGGTGGCCGAGCCTCCGCAAGTCTTAGAGCCCGTCTCCCGCTCCTCCTTTGTCTCATCCATTGCAGCCGTTGCTTCCCTCCGCTCTTGCTCCTCTGCTCCTGCCATGGCTGCCTGCTGAGTCTGAGACGACTGCGGCTCCTCCCCTCCCTGTCCGCTGCCGCCATACGACAACTCTCCCGTCTCCGGGAGGGAGGAAGAGGATGATGATGAGGATGACGAGGAAGAGGAAGCCTCCATCTTCTCCTCCTTGGGGGAGGCGTCCCCTGGGGGTTGGCTGCAAATGGTGGCAGCGGTAGGATCCGGTGAGGGCGGGTCGTGCTCGGTTCCCGGGTCGATGAGGGACGAGGAGTCTCTCGTCTCTGTGTCCGAGGTGCTGGTGGGAGTCAGTGCCTCCTGGTGCTCCGGCTTCAGCTCGACACATGGGGGGAGGGAGGAGGTGCAGGTGGGTCCGGAAACGGTCACACCCCCGGTGCTGGTGCCGGCGCTGGTGCCCTCCCCGGGGCCGTCGTCGCTACTCATCCGCCGGCGCTTCACTGGGGTGGCGCCCTCTTCCTCCGCTGAGAGAAAAGAAACTCCGGTGATTAACCTTCACATCTGTGTACAGGTACTACCATCATTAGCATTTTCAACTTCAATTCAACATTTCCCAACGAGTTTAAATGAGAGAGTCCAACCCCGTTATCTGCTTACACTATTATGTGACAACAGGCTGAAAGGGACACCACACTTGACTACCATCAAAGCGTTTAAATGTTTGTGACAGTACACTGTATGCATGAGTGTGTGTCGTACCTTTGGCCTTGCGGTCCTTGGCCTCCTGTTCGAGCGCGCTGCGTTGCTGCACACAGGCGCTACACTTGGACAGCAACTCCTGCAGGGCCGGACCCAGAGCCGGGTCCAGCGCCTGGGGGGTGTGTATGGACAACATCAACGCCAACGCTCGCAGGTCCTAACGAGAGGGAGGGAGCGGGACAAAAGAACAGTGATTATCTAGTAGAGAAAAGCATGTGAACAGGGAATCACAGTCCAGTAAGGCATGACTATGGAATTAACGATTACAGCATGAAAGTGAATAAGACGTGAATAGTGTATTATCAGAATGTGAATAAGGCATGAATAGTGTATTATCAGAATGTGAATAAGACGTGAATAGTGTATTATCAGAATGTGAATAAGGCATGAATAGTGTATTATCAGAATGTGAATAAGACGTGAAGTGTATTATCAGAATGTGAATAAGGTATGAAGTGTATTATCAGAACGTGAATAAGGCATGAATAGTGTATTCTCGGAATGTGAATAAGACGTGAATAGTGTATTATCGGAATGTGAATAAGGCACGAATAGTGCATGAATAAGGGGTACTGACAGCGTTGAGAAGGCCGCTGGTCTTGCTCAGCTCCAGGCGGTGCGAGGCCAGTTCGGGCTGTAGGCTGTGGTACTCGTTCAGCAGGTTGGTCACCAGCAGACTAATCAGGTTGGCGCAGCTGGGGCCTGACAGCACCTGGCTCTGGACCTGAGAGATGACACACACTTACGGCCATGCACTCGCAAGGCACATCAACTTGGTATTTAAAGTAGCAAGGGGTTAGCCTGAGTCCCAGATCAGATTATGCAGTCTTGCCAACATCATTGGGGTCATTTGAAGTTGACAAGACGGCGAAACAGATCTGGGACTCAGGCTACACATGAAACGTTGGTAAAGTGTGCACTTCGTCATTGGATGCATAAATGAAATTACAGGCTATAAACGGGCTAAAGCAGAGGCTGTCAGCGTTGAAATAAACGGATGGTAGCGATTGCTCCAAGATGGCTACCTTGTGCAGGAAGCAGGTGAGGAAGGAGTAGGCCATGTTGTTGTTGAGGAAGGTCCTCTCATCCATCAGGATGCACTTGATGTACTCGCCGAACGCCGGGTCCTCGCACAGAAGCTTCACACACGTCTTAGCCAGGGTTGACTACAGAACAGGATAGGAGATGTCAGTAGATTGTGATGCGTGTTAAGTGTGTCAGTAGATTGAGGCGTGTTAAGTGTGTCAGTAGATTGAGGCGTGTTAAGTGTGTCTATAGATTTAGATGTGTGTCAGTAGATTTAGATGCGTGTTAAGTGTGTCAGTAGATTTTGATGTGTGTTAGTAGATTTTGATGCGTGTTAAGTGTGTCAGTAGATTGAGGCGTGTTAAGTGTGTCTATAGATTTAGATGTGTGTTAGTAGATTTTGATGCGTGTTAAGTGTGTCAGTAGATTTTGATGCGGGTTAGTAGATTTTGATGCGTGTTAAGTGTGTCAGTAGATTGAGGCGTGTTAAGTGTGTCAGTAGATTTTGATGCGGGTTAGTAGATTGATGCGTGTTAAGTGTGTCAGTAGATTGAGGCGTGTTAAGTGTGTCAGTAGATTTTGATGCGTGTTAAGTGTGTTTGCAAGTGAGAGAGAAATAGTGTAGGTGACTGTATTTGAGTGAGTGTGTGTGTTAAAGTGTGTGTGCGCGCGTCTGTGTAAGTGTGTGCTATTTACCGGAGACTGGCAAAGCTCCGTCCACAGCTTGGGGAAGAGGGCCAAGTGCAGAGGCAAGCCCTCGTACGCTATCAGGACACCTGGAGTCAGAGAGATATGGTCATATTGGAGACCCCAGATACACAACCATGCAGCCTCTTAGGTTATTAGATATATAAACATTAGAAATGCATCCACACACAAACCCCCACTTACTCAGTTTGACAAGGGTCTCTGTGAACTTCTCGCAGTTGATGGCGACTCGACACAGCAGGTGGATGAACTGGTGGTAGGACAGAAAGTAGTCTTGGAGCATCCGGTCATACACCTCATCTTTACCCTGAGAGAGGAGAGAGAGAAAGAGAGAGAAAGAGAAAGAGAAAGAGAAAGAGAGAGAGAGAGAGACAGAAAGAGACAGAGAGAGAGAGAGAAAGAGAGACAGAAAGAGACAGAGAGAGAGAGAGAAAGAGAGAGAGAAAGAGAGAGAGAAGAGAGAGAGAAGAGAAGAAGAGACAGAAAGAGACAGAAAGAGACAGAAAGAGACAGAAAGAGACAGAAAGAGACAGAAAGAGACAGAAAGAGACAGAAAGAGACAGAAAGAGACAGAAAGAGACAGAAAGAGACAGAAAGAGACAGAGAGAGACAGAGAGAGATGGAAGTTGATGATCCTTCTCAACGACAGCAAGAAGACCACACTAGCGCAAACATACACACGGAATGAACAGATCTTGAACTGAGAAGAAACATGCATACATAAACCACTTAATTTCCCCCAGAGGAAACTTCAGTTGTGGCACTATAAGGCACCGTTTCCACTTATCCAACCATTCTTTTAACAAGGTAGGACAGATTTAATTTAAGATAAGACACCAGGTAAGCCATCGAGAACAATCTCCCCAGAAACAAAGATCCTCTTCAGCATTAAGACCACCGGTCTGTTAACTACTATCAATACTTAAGATAACATGAACTTTGGCACGAAGCTTAAGAAACTGACGAACTGGCCAAGAGACAAAGCAGTGGTACTATTCAGAGACACACACCTTGCTGGTCTCCACCATGGAAGGCAGGAGGCACATATTGAGTTCAGGTCTGGGAGGCCGGATGTTGTTCTTGCCTCCCATCAACTTGATGTTCTCTCTGCAGGGCAGGTAAGGCCCAAAGGACACTGTGCACAAAGAGACAGTCACATTCAGACAAATCACAGAGGGACAAATCCTAGCTGGTTTTACGCAAATCTACAGCAACATATATCAACGGGAGATTTAGACACACCAAAAAAAAGGCATGTTTATTTTCTTTCTCGATATCTGAAGGACAGTTGAGAGATTGCCTCAGGCACGGAGAGGCCAGGACAGTCAGACTCCCTGGTACTCTGGCATGCACTAGGAGAACCAGAGGTTACAGACAGAGCCAGGATCCTTAGGATAGCATGCTGCCTCATATAATATGTGAACTGTGTCGTATTATCAAATCATCATGATTATTTTCATGATTGCTCGTGTTGGTCCTCAGTTGGAGGGGGACTCACTAGGGATGTTGCTGTGGTGGTAGGTGCAGTGGTTGTGCTGCAGGAAGGGCACCAGCGTGTGCAGGAAGTCATGGGGACTCAACAGGACCAGCTCCTTCAGAACATCTGGGCGGTGGAACAGAAATACACAGGAACTACTAGTGACATCACGTCGAGTGATTGGAATTGTTCCAAAGGTCTACTGTATATAAGTTGTGGAATAGTTTAGAGGGGAAATGTGGTCAAATATTATCCAAACGGTGTGTGTGTGTGTGTGTGTGTGTTCTTACCCAGGCAGGCGTTGCGGAGCTCCGGGGGGCTGTAGGAGTTGAGGAGGGTGAGCAGCTTGTGGGCAAAGTCAATCCTCTCCTGCCACTGGATAAGAGCCTGCTTCACATCTACAGGAGAACAACACAGGTTACACAGAGACTTTACATCAGGGTCCTTAAATAAAAAAGCAAGTCATTGAGCTCTAGTTAACAAAAAGGCAAGAACACAGGGCTTATTCACAAGGGAGTCAATCTTAACATTCACTTCAGTCAAATGTTCTCTTAGTCATTGGTCATGCACTGATGTCAATGGGAGACAGAACATTTGACTTTGACATTAGGTTTTGCTACAAGGTAGGTGGTTAGTATAGAATAAATATCTTCAAAGTAATGACTCGGGATGTCAGTTGTGGCATGAAAGCTTATTTTTAGTAATAATACTTGTTCACATTTTACCACTTTAGATTCTACAAAACAATAAAAGAAAGTTACTAGCAAAAGCCAGGATACTTGTCAAATAACTGGCATGTTCTCTTTATGTTTACTTCCTGTCGCAGGGCATTCTGGTACTCAATAGCGTAATCCATTACTAATTTATACAACAGAAAATATATACATAGTTCTCACTCTCCATCACATGAATTCTAATACAATTTTACTCTTACTTACGTAACTGTACAATTAAACTAAACTAAAATGTCTTTAGATAGAGCTCAATGAATGAACAGTAAACATGAACTCTGTAACCCATTCAAGTTACAACATCCAGAGAGGGGGAGGGAGGGCAGCTTTCGCTGACCTTTGCGCTGCAGATAGGGCCGCGTGGCCTTGAGTACCGACAGGAAGATGGACAGCAGCTCCACCAGGTCCCCCGTCACATGACACGCTGTGGCCTCGTGGTACATCATGTGCAGGGTGTTGAACGACTGCACACAGAGAGGCAGAGAGGTCAAATGACAGGCAACGGTTTATGTTTGAAATTAAACCTGACCCTTAACGTTCCTACACTTTACAGTAAAATATTATTTTACTGGATACAGTTCACAATGAAGAAACTGTATCACAAACTACTAACATCATTTGCATGGTGTTGAATGACTGCAGGATGGAGAGAGAGGGAGGGAGGGGCATGTCAAATGACAGGTCATGATTTATGCAACAGCTGATGTCATGATAAACCTCTACGGACACCGTTTACTTTGAGAAACGTAAAAAAAAAAATATATAAAATCTCTTATAACGGACATAAACTACATTAAATGCTCATATTATTTACATTTTGAACCCGTTAACCCCAACCAAATCTTGATTTCCGCTAGCCGAGTGATAAACAAGACTTTTCGAAATGTGACGAGTCTACCCCCAACCCCACTCCTAAAACTAACTCAAAATTACGATATACAAGCCAGTGAAATGACGCAATGTATAAAATGGTTCAATATAAGCCCAATGACCATAATTAGTAAATGTGTGCAGAATGTCTGGTCGTACCTCTGTCATGAGGATGAGTCCTCTGTTGAAGACCACCAGCAGTCGGTCCTCATCGTTCTCCAATAACACACGGAAGGCACTGGGAGGAAGGACACAAAACACAAGATACATTATATCATAGCCATCTACTGGATTTCACATAGCTTTCTCTCTCCCCCCCCTCCCCCTCTGCGTGTGCGATCTCCCCTCTCCCCGCGTGTGCGATCTCCCCTCTCTGTGTGTTACCTGATGAGTGTGGTCCAGCAGGAGCGTCCGTCCAGACAGCGGAGGTAGCAGCTGATGGTGGTCTTCTTAAACTGCTTGACGTCCTCCACCTCCTCCTCCCTCATGTCCGACCGCTGGGCCACAAACAGCTGCATCAGGTTGAACAGCTCCTCCACCGCCTGCAAAGGGACAGACACACCAGACACTGGTCAGAGATTCAACAGAGACAAACGCAAATCAACCTCATACAGGAGTCAGAGAGTCCCTCTAGAAACATCTTCAGAGGCCTAGCCCTCACTATTACCCATCTGATCTCTTCATGAAGTGCCTAGGGGATGTTACTGGACAGGGCACATGCCTGAGGGGGTCATAGACATAGGCAGTATAACAGAGGGGTAAGATAGTCGCCTGAGGCAGTAAGAGAGAAAACAGACAACACACACCAGCACCCAGTCAGAATCAGGGAATCTTCCCATTATACACAAAAGGGACAGAGAGTCAGTCAGCCGGACCACCCACCCCTGGGTACTGGCTGGCGTGCGGCGTCAGGTTCTTGAAGGCCCACTGGATGTTCTGGTGCGAGGCCAGCTGGCGGGTGAAGGCGGGCGACTGCTCGCAGCACATCCTCAGGATGCCGTAGTACGCAGGCAGCATTCCCCGGTTGAACAGCACCACCTGTTGGGAAAGCAGGCTTTTAGACTCGCCTCTAACGACTGGCCTACATTCTTTCTTTGACTGTTGGTAACATTTACAACTTGTTCCTGGATAAACAGCTAAGAAAAAGTTGCGTTTCAGAGACTGCCGCTCTTCGCTAGTCGAAGGCGCTTCTTTGCACCGAAGGTTAAAACTACTGAACTGTTGGATGTAGGGGCAGGGAGTTTGGTAAACATTAAGTTGGAATGGACAGTAGTCTGTGGCAGTAGCGTGGTAGCTGTTGTGGCAAACATGCACGACGCAACTCATCACCTATTGGAGGTAGAATCATGCAACTTGGTAAACATGCTTCAGATGGGTATCGCCTTTGCCCATTTTAGTGTCAACGGTTGACCAAGTAGTACTGTTTCTATTGCTAGGACCTCGTTGCCTCTGCTCACAGCTAGATTTATTTATTTAAAAAATAATTTGGGTGTCTCTGCAGCTATATTTATTATTTCCACCTCCTGGTCGTCGTGGTCGGCCAGGATGTAGTTGAAGGCGATGTTCTTAGTGACCACGGGGTTCTGGACGACCAGCCGGACGTTCTCGGGACACTCCATACACACGTTGTGCCAGAAAGAGAGCAGGGCCTGCTTGTTGTGGTTCGTGGCGATGGCTGGTTCAGACAGCTTGGGCTGAGGGGACATGGAGAGAGATCAGAGAAGTGTTCTTACTGCAGCTCAACTATTTCATTACTATCACTAGCGTTATTCTTCAATAAGGTGTGTACACCTTGGTGTACAGGTGAACACACCACAGAGGAAGAGAAAAAGGAACCAAACAAACCTAATAGTTAATATGCTTCATTTTTTAAATTTTAAGTGTACGCCTTGAGATGTACTAAATACCTGTATTCATTCTAGTGCACAAACAAACTTCTAATGACTTCTATGAATAACATGCAAATCTAATACTAGTCTAATTTATCACACTCAACTCTTCCCAAAGCAAACAAAGCCCTTTCAACCCCCCCCCCCCCTCACCTGGAAGAGGTTCCACAGGTCCATGAAGTAACCAGAGAACATGAGCTTCTCCGTCTTGGAGATGAGGCAGTAGGTCATGAAGCTGAAGTACTGCACCAGCTTGGTGGTCCCATGTACCGCCGCGTCCACGTAGAGCTTGGCCCGGCCCAGCAGGCCCAGAAGCAGGTTGTACACCTGGTACAGGAGCCAAGGGAAAGATAGGAGATATTACTCTGTATTTTTCATTTTTCATACAAAAAATAAACATCACTTCAAAACAGTTCCTATGAAACACGGACACTTCAATCTAAAATCGCTGTACATGAACAATACAATTTCCTTTATGGGTTGTAAATTAAATCCTACAATCCCAGTATCAATAAAATATCTGTACTTTAAGTCTTTTGAAATAGAAGATATCATCCAAAGTCTGAGCAGGTGATCAGAAAATACCAGGAAATGGTTATTATTGCCGAGACCTGATTGGTCGAAACGTTGTGACTAACGATTGACACCGGTTTGACCTTATCCCATTTTAATTGTGTAATTAGCTCATTCGTGGTAGTAATCTTGTTATGGGTTAGGTTGTTGGAGCTTGTGTGTTATTGTAGCGGCAAGGGGAAGTACAAAAAGTGTCGGTCTCAGGTCCCACACTGTTAGTGCTGTATATTAACATTCTAAGGAAGTAGGTAAGAGAGCAACAGTCGGGTTGATGTTATGCCAAGTTAGTTTCTGAAGAACAAGGGCAAGGAGAGGTGGAACTCAACATCAATGTGAGGACAAGAGTTGAAGAGGGAGGAAACATCTGTGGGGGGGGGGGGGGGGGGGGGGGCAGAGGGGCCCCAACAACACTAACTACAGCTCTCTCTCTCACACAGGCACAAAAGGTTCTGGACACCAACAAAGAGGCACAGACCTAGTTTCCGCCCAGCAACAGAGAGTAATTGTTTATCTTAGACGTACAAGAAGGGGAGATCCGCCCAGTCGGGGTATAAATATATATGCTTGTGTAACTTGCATGCAGGGACGGTCCTTGCCTTTCTGCCGCCCGAGGAGAGACAGAAAAACAGTTCAAAAGACATCGGCTCTTTTATTCATCGGCTCTTATATCGCTTTTATTGACCGAGGACACATTCTCATTTACAGCAAAGACCTGGGGAATAGTTACAGGGGATGAATGAGCCAAATGTACGCTGCGGATGATTAGGTGGCCGTGATGGTTTGAGGGCCAGATTGGGAATTTAGCCAGAACACCGGGGTTAACACCCCTACTCTAACAATAAGTGCCATGGGATCTTTAGTGACCAGAGTCAGAACACACGTTTAATGTCCCATCCAAAAGACGGCACCCGACACAGGGCGATGTCACTGATATGTTTTTTAGACCTGAGGAAAGAGTGCCTCCTACTGGCCCTCCAACATCAATTCCAGCAGCATCTGGTCTCCCATCCAGGGACCGACCCTGCTTAGCTTCAGAAGCAAGCCAGCAGTGGGATGCAGGGTGGTAATGCTGCTGGCTTATTGGGGCGCAGCCTACCATGTCGGCCAGCCATTATGAATACCCATACACGTGGTAGGCCCACCATTTGTTAAACAGGCCGTTGCATTGGCTTTATTTGTCCCGATTCCTGTTACTAATCAATTTGGCTATTTAAGCTCTGAATATCAGCCACCCAACTTTATCAGGAGTTATCGTGAGCCTATTTGCAACGTGTTTGCGCAACAGGAAATGCAGAAATATTTACATTTTTCGCTATGATCAACATGTCAAAAATGTACAGATACACTGATCAATGGGGTGAAACTCCTGGACAACAGTTGTGATTGTAGATTCTATACGGTCCATTTCACTTTGACCTGTCCTGTTCAGGAAATATTGTTTGTTAACATGACAAGAGTATTTTTTATTTAATTGGGCACAATTTGTTTGATCAGAGAAACCTGCATGATGTAAAAAGTGTCCGTCTTAATAAATTGTCAAATTTTATCTGCAGCCTGTAGACTACAGAAAAGGCCACGTACTCATTCTACCATGTGCTTTAATCGGCTACATGATTTGCGTTAGATGTTCTTTTTATTTTACCCCTTTTTCTCCCCAATTTCGTGGTATCCATTTGTTTAGTAGCTACTATCTTGTCTCATCGCTACAACTCCCGTACGGGCTCGGGAGACGAAGGTTGAAAGTCATGCGTCCTCCGATACACAACCCAACCAAGACGCACTGCTTCTTAACACAGCGCGCACCCAACCCGGAAGCCAGCATCTCTGCAATAGCACCCTGGAGAAGCGCACTGGGAATGGACAAGCAAAATATTTAAAAAGCCCATATGCCACTGGCCGAAAGAAATTGTCATTGTTTTAGGGCAGAATTGTGTGAGGTTTTATGTGTTTTTGTTGGTGCCAGTTAAGCTCAGAAAATGCCGCCCTCATCAATCTGCCGCCATAAGCGGACACCTAATCCTGCCTAACGAGCAGGCAGGCCCTGTTGGCTCTATTTGCATGTTATGCTATTTAGCTGAAGCATCCAGTTGGGTGAATAAATCTAGTCTGAGATTATCCTCGGTGTCTGCCTGTACCTTGAGTAGAACCTAAACACTATTAAAACACAGGGAGACAGGACTGCAGTGTGTAACCGTACCTGGTGGAGCACCACGGTGGTGTCGGGGGACAGGGGCAGGTCCCGCGTGGGGATGTGGAGGGAACGCGTGGAGCGGAACATCTGGCGGAACGAGTTGCTGGGAATCAGGGAGACCAGGAGGTAGGCTGCCGCTAGAGGGACAGAGGGAGAACTCAGAGTTAGAGCAGCGTTTTGCCTCAATGTCTATCCTTTTTGTATTTCTAGGCCAACTTTACACACAATCGTCCTTTTGCTAGAGTGAGAAGAGAATGATGGGGATGAGTACAGTGGTGCCTAGCTCTCGGTTGGTTCTCTGTGAGAGGTGGGGATAGAAGCGAGAGAGGGACTAACAAACACCACACAAGATGAAAGGGCACGTTGGAAACCTGTTTTAGGGCACTGTTTCATGGGGAGCTTTTGTAACCTACACGATATCTACAAAAGTATGTGGACACGCTGCTGACAGCCATATAAAAATCGAGCACACAACCATGTCATCTCCATAGATAAAGCATTGGCAGTAGAATGGCGTTACTGAGCAGCTCAGTGACTTTAAACGTTGGACGGGCCAACAAGTCAGTTGGTCAAATCTCTTCCCTGATAAGAGCTGCCCCGTTCAACTGTAAGATCAGATAGATGCAGGCCAGAATGTGCAAGGCCAGGGTTGTAAGCACCACATAGCTTAACCATGGAAATGCTGAACAGGATAGAGTGGCATTGTAGTGAAATCTTTATTTAATGTGTTTGCTTTATGGACTTCTTTCAAAGACGTTGTTGCAGCGCCATCTACTTGTATTTATTTACTTATTTATTTTTGGAGGGCAACTACTCAAATGAACTTTGTCATTGTTGACGTCAACGTTATTATTCTGATACCACTATTTTTGTACTATACTCTTGTTTTATTCTGTTGAATGAAAAGGTTGAGAGACCACGGCTCAATTTAGACTGCAACTATGTAACAATTGTCTTAAGAGGCTGCATGTTTCATCTCAGGAGTTCGTGTTGAGCAAGTGGAAATGTGTCTGATAAGCAGTTTGTTGATGGACATTTACATTGAGTTTAAGTTTGAATAAATGTAAGATGTACTTGGGTATCACTGCTGCACACAATACCTGGTTTGTGGCACGCTGCCTGTCCCAATGCATAGTGCCAACTGTAAAGTTTGGTGGTGGAGGAATAATGGTCTGGGCTAGGCCCCTTAGTTTCAGTGAAGGGAGATCTTAACGCAAACAGCATACAATTACATTCTAGACGATTCTGGACTTCGACTTTGTGGCAACAGTTTGGGAAGACCCTTTCCTGTTTCAGCATGACAATGCCCCCACACACAAAGCGAGGGTCATACAGAAATGGTTTGTCAAGATCGGTGTGGAAGAACTTGACTGGACTGCACAGAGCCCTGACCTCAACCCCATAGAACCCTTTTGGGATGAATTGGAACGCTGCGAGCCTGGCCTAATCGCCCAACATCGATGGCCGACATCACTAATACTCATGGCTGAATGGAAGCAAGTCTCCGCAGCAATGTTCCAACATCTAGTGGAAAGCCTTCTCAGAAGAGTGGAGGCTGTTTTTGCAGCAAAGGGGAGACCAACTCCATATTAATGGCCATGATTTTGTAATGACAAGTACGACAAGCAGGTGTCCATATACTTTTGCAGTGTAGTCAGTAAGAACTTCCAGACAGAGAAAGACATCACAAGGGTTCTTACAGGTGCGGACACGGGGGTAGTTGTGGGCCAGTAGAAAGCGCTCCACCCAGTTTTCCATGTTCTGCAGCACCCAGCTGTGAGCCAGCTTGTTCCTGGGGGTCTGCACCGCCAACCAGTCCAGACACTGGCTAGGGTTGTACTCTATCACCTGGGAGAGACACAAATATTTTTGGCAACGGCATCGAGATCAACTGAAATAACTTGATCATGTGGATTAAGGACAAATAGATGGATACATTTATGTTTAACTGAAGTAACTTGATAAAGAACAATGAATCAGATGAACCTATGTGCCCTCAAAGAACATCACTAAGCTAAGGACCCTGGGACTGAACACCTCCCTTTGCAACTGAATCCTGGACTACCTGTCGGGCCGCTCCCAGGTGGTGAGGGTAGGCAACAAGACATCCGTCCCGCTGACCAACAACACTGGGTCCCCTCAGGGGCACGTGCTTAGTCCCCTCCTATAATCCCTGTTCCCCCACGACTGAGTGGCAACGCCTAACTCCAACACCATCATTAAGTTCGCTGACGACACGACGGTGGTAGGCCTGATCACCGACGACAAGACAGCCTATAGGAGGAGGGTTAGTGACCTGGCAGTGTGGTGCCAGGACAACAACCTCCTCCCTCAACGTCAGCAAGACAAAAGGAGCTGATCAGTGACTCCAGGAAACGGAGAGCCGAGCACGCTACCATCCACATCGACGGGCTGTAGTGGCGTGGGTCAAGAGCTTCAAGTTTCTCACTAAGGAATTAACATGGTCCACACACACCAGCAGTCGTGAAGGCGACACAACGCCTCTTGCCCCTCAGGAGGCTGAAACTATTTGGCATGGGCCCTCAGATTCTCAACGAAGTTCTACAGCTGCACCATTGAGAGAATCTTGACTGGCTGAGTCACCGCTTGGTACGGAAACTGCTAGACTATCTGCATTGACCCTTTTTGCACCAGCTCTCGACTCAACACATACGCTGCTGCTACTGTTTGTTATCTATCCTGTTGCCGAGTCACTCGACCCCTACCTATATGTACATATCTACCTCAATGACCTTGTACCCCTGCACCAAGATATCATTATAATTGTATATCTAAACCGTTGGGAAGGGCCCGTAAGGATCACTTAGTCTACACCTGCTGTTTATGAAGCATGTGACCAATAACATTGGATTTTATGTTGAGTGTGTGTGACCGTACCTCCCAGATCCTCTGTAATATGTATGAGGCGAAGGAAGGCATGCCTGGAGGACCACCTGACAGCTCCATCAGCATGGTGAGCAGCTTGAAGAAAGGGTTTGCCGCCTAAAAGAGGGATGCAGAGAGAGAGAGAGAAGGGGACGGAGAGAGAGAGAGAGAAGGGGACGGAGAGAGAGAGAGAGAGAGAGAGAGAGAGAGAAGGGGACAGAGAGAGAGAGAGAGAGAGAGAGAGAGAGAGAGAGAAGGGGACAGAGAGAGAGAGAGAGAGAGAGAGAGAGAGAGAAGGGGACAGAGAGAGAGAAGGGGACGGAGAGAGAGAGAGAGAGAGAGAGAAGGGGACAGAGAGAGAGAGAAGGGGACAGAGAGAGAGAGAGAGAGAGAGAGAGAGAGAAGGGGACAGAGAGAGAGAGAGAGAGAGAGAGAGAGAGAGAGAGAGAGAGAGAGAGAGAGAGAGAGAGAGAGAGAGAAGGGGACAGAGAGAGAGAGAGAGAGAGAGAGAGAGAGAGAGAGAAGGGGACAGAGAGAGAGAGAGAGAGAGAGAGAAGGGGACAGAGAGAGAGAGAGAGAGAGAGAGAGAAGGGGACAGAGAGAGAGAAGGGGACGGAGAGAGAGAAGGGGGCAGAGAGAGAAAGAAGGGGACGGAGAGAGAGAGAGAGAGAAGGGGATGGAGAGAGAATGGGGCGGAGAGAGAGAGATGAGAGAAAGTAGAGAACATTTAAGGGATAAATAGAGATTTGTACAAACTAATAGAGTTGGATAATAGATTGAGAGCATTATGTATTAAAAGTATAGGTTCTCACATCAGTGCTTACCTCAGGCGTCAGTTTAGCGATAGAGGTGAAGAGCATGGATACAATCTGGAATAGAACACAGGAGAAATTTGATTTGATTTATTTCATCTTTATTTAACCAGGTAGGCAAGCTGAGAACAAGTTCTCATTTACAATTGCGACCAAGATAAAGCAAAGCAGTTCGACAGATACAACTGAGTTACACATGGAGTAAAACAAATAATACAGTAGAAAAATAAGTCTATATACAATGTGAGCAAGTGAGGTGAGATAAGGGAGGTAAAGGCAAAAAAAAGGCCATGGTGGCAAAGTAAATACAATATAGCAAGTAAAACACTGGAATGGTAGATTTGCAGTGGAAGAATGTGCAAAGTAGAGATAGAAATAATGGGGTGCAAAGGAGCAAAATAAATACAGTAGGGAAAGAGGTACTTGTTTGGGCTAAATTATAGATGGACTATGTACAGGTGCAGTAATCTGTGAGCTGCTCTGACAGCTGGTGCTTAAAACTAGTGAGGGAGATAAGTGTTTCCAGTTTCAGAGATTTTTGTAGTTCGTTCCAGTATGTAATAATAATAATAATTTGGTGGGTGCTTATATATTGTCCTATTTCAAACATGTAAAAGTGTGTATTAATACAAATTGAAATGTGCTTTTTGCAAATTCCAACTCTCCCCGAGACACCCTCGGAGAGTGGGGTCAGGGTCTGCCATTAACAACGGTGACGTGTTTGTTTGTGTGTGCCTGGTGTGTGCGCGTGTTAAACGTACGTGCTCGGCCAGGCGGTTGTTGTAGCGACACAGGCTGAAGATGAGGTTGCAGGTCTGCCTGATGTTGATGCCGTCTCGGATGTGCTGGAAGAGGAAGGGGAAGCCTTTCCCCCCGGTCAGGGCTGCCATGTCACTCTGGGACAGAGTCAGGTGTCTGGAGAGAGACGGAGGGAGAAAAAGAGATTAGAATGAAGGTGAAATTAAACATGTGAAGAAGTGGGAGGATTTGATAGTGACAACAGCGAATAAATTGGGTTCTGTATGTGGTAGTATTTATAGCTAACTTTTGGGCTGTATTGCGAACACTATGTTGTCCTGTGCCAAAACTATTAACATTTCCTGTGACCCAGCAAATGTACAATACCAAATTGTCTAGTCACAACAATTTTCTAGTTCTGGGTGATACACAACTTGTCCAGTAACATTTACTAATCTCACTTTGCTAGTAGCAGGTCAAATCCCTGTGCCATACATATGGCTTTCCTGTGTCCCAAGTGGTGCCGTGACCGTCTCTGCCCGGCAGTGCCCTACCTCTCAGAGCGGGACTGTTCCACCAGCAGGGCGATGAGAGCTATCATCTTCTCCAAGGCGGCCGGGCGGTACTTCTCTTCCGCCAGGGACAAGATGTCCTCCTCCTCGTCCTCCTCTTCGCCCTCCTCCTCAGACAGCACCTCCACCTGGGGCTGGGGTGACTGGGTCATTACACACACCATCACAAGAACACACACATACACACACACACATACACACACACACATACACACACACACATATATACACACACACACACACAAACTAGCGTATACTTACGTTCTCAGGCCCCTTGGTGCCCATGTAGAAGTGCACCATGATAGAAATGGCTTGTAGGGACAGAAGGAACTGACTCTGGAGGAATGACAAAAGAGAAAAACAGACCGTTGGCAAAAACCTTGTTCTCTAAAAACACTTTTAGCCATACATCTTGGTGAGGTAATACCAAGGTCATGGGGTTCAAGCCCTGCAGGAAACAGAAAACATACTGAAAATGTATGCACTCAGAGAGCAGGCTCTGGGTCAAAAGCAGTACACTGTCGGTAATAGGGTGCCATTTGGAACTCATCTGGGATATTTTTTAAAGTGTCAAGAGCATATTCCTATAAAATGACTATTGTTATCCACGGCCCACCTCCTCCTCTCCCATCTTGGCGAACTCGTAGAGGAAGGCGAAGTACTCGGTCAGGTGTTTGCTGTGGGGCTTGACGCCATGCTCCATGATGGACAGCAGCGTCTTGACGAAGCGCGTCACGCACGAGCGGCTGCCGATGTCCTCCACCGGCCCGTCCATGTCGTCAGACCTGGAGGATGCACACAGGAAGTCACATCAGACAACTTCTCAGGTCATGTTCATTCAGTACCAAACAAATGAAAATGGACTGAAAAAGAAAGGGACTACCTTGAACTCCCATTTTCGTTTTGTGTTGCAAAGCATTTTGAAACATTCTCTTGAGTACCTTAATGAAGATGGCCCAGGTGATACAGTGGAATTAAACTTGGGAGTTTTCCCTGAGTTTGCCCAGAACATTATCAATCTAAACTGTTTTGGTTAGTGACCATTTCCCTTCATGTTGTGCCACAAAACTCAAAGTGCCCACAGTGCTAGGACAACTTGGTGACACGTGGCGCCTTTCTCTCAGCCAGCTAATGACAGACAGACACAACACGGTGATGTCACGCTGCATCGCCTCTAGTGGCAGCAAAACATGATCAGCTCAAGAGCCACGTTATAGACGTATCAGAAGCTAGTTTAATGTGGGATAAATTCTAAAATTAAAATGTACGCGTAAGCCATCAATTGTTTACGCCATAAAGCTTACAAATTAACATGTTTCTGAGCTGTGAGTGATTGATTGGCTGGTTGATTGATTTCTACATAAGCAACCATTCCTACCCGTCCTCCATGCCAGGTTGTAGGTAGAGGTGGGCGTGGACTGGCCGCAGCCTCTGGATGACATGGATACACAGCCTCTGAAACATCTGATGGGGGAAAACAGGGCAGACAGTGTGAGTGAGTGAGTGTGTGGTGTGTGTGTCTGTGTGAGTGACTGCCGAACAATCTGATTGGGGCTCTCACCTGTCGAACAATCTGATTGGGGCACTTGATGAGGATCTGCATGGGCCACCAGTTGTCATCAGCCATGCGGTCCAAAAACCACTGAAAGACCACAACCACACAAAGTTAGCAATTACCCTGATGACTGAAAACCATTCAGTTCAATATGTGGTCCCCGATTTGTGCTTCAACAAACAGTCGATTTACCTCGCAGGCCGCCTGGCTGTTGTTGAATTGTTTGGTCAGGAGCTCGATCCACTGCAACATCGTGGGCTGAAAACACAGACAAAATTTAGACAAACCTTGGCTCGAAGTTACAGACCATCTTCCACACGGTAAAACAGAGGGCAAAAAAATCTAAAATCGCTGAAAAATAACCTGACTGCAATTGGAGGCTGGCCACTAGAGGGAGCCACCCACTGACAGTAAGGAGGGACAACTCACCTTTTCCTTAGAGTGAATGAACGTCTCCAGGACAAATGACGTGCTAAGCTGTAACCGAGGAGAAGTGTGAGAGTGGAAAGGATATTCAAAGTGTAAAGCCATAAATAAATCTGTGTCAAGTTTAAGGATTTTCAAATTAAGTTTGATGGTCGAGAATAAGGCTTTAAGTGCGGTCGTACCTTGGCAGTCATGAGGGAGATAGCTTTGGGGTCTGGTAAAGTGCTAGGGATGCTGCTGCAAAGCTGCCACATGAACCTGTAGGTAAGAGTACAGAGAGAGTCATAACACTGATCTCAGAACACTTTACCCTACATAACTTACACCAGGTTAACAGATCAAGACCCTATTCATATTTGAATGGATATGAGCTTTAATTGAGACAGTACTTAATAGGTCAAATCGATTTATACATTTCAGGGTCAAGTCACGGGCACACAAGCAAAGTACTCTTAACATAAGTTCTCAATAATATCACATCTGCATTCAAGCTTCAGAAAAGGTACAGTCATGATGGCTAGTATATAAATGTGTCACTTGCCCAAAGTACGTGTGCTCGAAAATGTTCTTGTCCTGGAGAAACTGCATGTTGTCTTGCCAAATCCACTGAGTAGAGAAAATAAAAGAAACACAGAATAAGTATTTCAAAGTTTTGAGAGAATAAAGAATGTGCGAAAGGCGAGTGCAATGAGATTGTAACCAGCCGGGTACCTCGAGTAGATCTGGAGAAACGTCGAAGTTGAAGTCTTTGCCATTTTCCTCCTCGAGCTCCACTCTCTTGTAGAAAAGCATGTAGGCACTGTGGGTCTGGAGGGAGAGACACGGGACAAACTGTCAACTTTAAAACCCATCATTTTATTCAACTAAATTTCACTTTAGAAAATGATTTACAAGGAAACTGACCTTCTCAAAGGAGAAGTCCATGAACTTGTCGGTGACCGAGTCGTATGTTTTTGTCTAAAAGACATAGGTTGGTGAGACGAAACATTTCAAAATTGAAAAGTATAAATGAGAAGGAAAACACTGGAGCTTTGTCTTTATTTGAGGATTTACCGTCATCTCGCCACCGAAGCACTCGGAGGCTAGCTGGGCTGAATCAAACGGCTTCACCTCGGCATCGTTGAAAAGGTACCTGAGAAAAGCAAACTAAGTTAATGACAGTCGGTTATATTCCCCAAAATTCAAAAGCACTCAGATGCAGGACAGTGTATCGTAAGGCCATAACATGAGACCTCTTTTTAAAAAATTCCCCACTGATCTTATTTCAATACTAGAGCCAGAGATATTCCTCACCATTTGTTATTCTTGTAGGCGTGCGGGTTGACGATGTCTCGGATGAAACTGTAGTAATGGCCGCCGTCTGCCGTGCCTGTGTGCACCGTGACGCCGATTAGGTCGTACTCGTAGCTCTCCGCCACCTTAGCCCCACCCTCCTCCCGGAAACCTGTAGTAGGGTATAGTGGACCACGTCAATGAGCAACCCATTCCTCCAATTATTGGTTGAAGGTATGCTGGTTGCTCCTCTGATAGGCTAGGTGGACCTGACGAAGATATCAAGAAGATCAAAACTCCTCATATAGCGGCGATAAATCACTGGGGAGCATTACAGACACGACTTTGTTTTCAAATATTATTTTTTCTATCCAGCACATTTGCCCTTTTTCTACAGACTATGAAAAGGGAATTCGCCTCATATTGCTATTCAACACGATTTCAAATACACCGAATAGACAGTATAGTGACACAAGTGAATTTAGTACAGGGCCTATGGAGAACCAAATCAGGTGGTTGGGGGTCTGTCGGGAACAGGAAGTGACGCGTACCCTCTTTCCTGTCGCCCTTGGCCATGAGGAAGTCCTCAGTGTAGGGGGTCATGTCGAGGCGCAGGGGGAAGGAGAAGTGCGTGTTGACCTTCTCCTTCATCATGGTGACCATGTTGAAGGTGTAGCGCATGGTGTTGAAGCTCAGGATGCGAGGAAGCTTCTTGAAGCAGGCCCTGGAACAGAGCAGGATGGAGAAAAGGAAGGGAGATTAATATAAGCACAGGTCTTGGACAAAAAAAATAAAAGAGACACTAGAGATGTCAATAAGTTATTTCTTCAAATCGTAAACCAACATCAACTGGTGGAAAACCAGCTAACCGTTCCAAAAATGTCTAGTATACAACTACCACCTCCAATTCATTATGTTTTGCTTATTTTCAGGAGAGAAAGTACAAGGCATTTGGACCAGCAGGTTCCTCGACTCACCTCTTCTCGGCGCGTACTTTCTTGCCACACTGGGAGCAGGTGTACATGTTGTCCCCCTCCAGTGTGTCCTTGATGGTCACCTCGTCCAGAGATTCCTGAGGATATACGAAGACACACCAACGTCTCTAGCAACATGCCAACATGCAGTACTGTATGCCCACAAGAACTAGGAGCGTAGAAAATACACCAGACTAATAGAGCACAACATAGGATGACAAGAGGAAAAGTTTCCATTTGCCAGAGTAAGAATTCCAAGCTGAATAGAAGGCAGCAGTGTGACACTACAGTGCTATGAGATTTGAGACTTGTGATTGGAAGGTAAAACCCCAGTCTATAACACTTGGTTGCACTTCTAAACAAAGTCAACGATGTTGTGCTTACGTAGATGTTCTTCATGTCGGCCACCTGGCACCGGACTGTGTAGAACTCCTCGGCTGTCTGACTCACGTGGTCACAGTCCTGTTGGATGGAGAAAATTAGTTGAATGAGAATGGCTTCACACACACACGGCAACATTTTGATGTGAATTTTTGTAGAGCAAAGGAATTAAACAAAGCACAAAAAAGATAGTAAATCTCGTAGTGTGATTTAATGCGGTTTATAATGAGTTTTGCACTTTACACAATTCTTTTGCACTATGGAAATGTCGCCGGCAAACATTTAAAAGAGTACAGTGACTCTTACCAGCGAGACCACATTGTTGGTGATGACCCCTCCAAAGAGAGTCTTCACTGTGTTTTTCAGGTCCTGGGACATCTCCTCTATCTTGGTGATGAGGTCGGTGAAGAACTCGGTCATGTCCTTCTGCTCGCCCGTGTTCAGGGGCTGCTTGTCCATGGTGTAGGTCTTACAGAACGGACGGGGGTTGTACGCCTTCCTCTCGCTCTCCTGGAACCAGGGATGGAGAGGGAAGAAGAATTAGGCAACGGAAGAAAGGCGGAGTGGAGCAAAACTGAAGTAGCAGTGTCTCTACGGGGACGATGTCTGTTTGTTCTTGTCATCGGACTGAGGAGATAGAGAGGGGTGACAGAGGGCTGAAGGAGAGAGACCGGCTGCGTACCATGAGATAGGTGAACATCTTCTGGAGCTCCAGTAAGGTGGTCTTGTGCTTAATCTCCTCTGCGTACTGGAAAAAAAAAAAACACACAACTCTCATTAATAAACAACATTCACAACCTCAACATCAAAGTATTCTTCAGGTGGCAGACGAAGTGAAATAGCATGTGTGGGATCAGCATTCTAGCGCAAAATGGCTGCCGCGTATCATCCAGATGAGTGTTATATATACACACACACACACACACACACAAGCGTGGATGAGATGAAATTGCCCCATACAACCTACAGCACTGTGAAAAAGGAACCATTGTAATATCATCCATTACAATCACAGAGACAGAGAGATACACAGAGAGAAAGAAAACGAAAGAAAGAGAGGTGTATAAGAAAAGCATGAGGGAGAGCAAGAGAGGTACGATAGGACAAAGAGGGAGAAAGATGTGCACAGTATTGGACTGACCTTAGCAGTGAAGACAGCCTGGCGTGCCTCAGGGATCATGTAGAGCTGTTGGATAGTGGAGGCCAGGTAGCAGGTGGCCCCCAGGTTAGTGAGGCCCACGAAGCGACACTCGGCACGCACGTCATCGTGGGGCCAGTAGTCCCACTTGTACGGGGCATGAGAGGCTGGGCGGGGTAAAAATGTCAATGGAATTAACTAAACACAAATCTTCATATCTTTCAGGAACCTAATAGAATATACTGGATATAAGATTATGTTATGTACATTGGATCCTAATCATATAATTTACAATGGGACCTTGAACTTAAATAGACCAACTTGCTCCGCTCATTTGATCCGGTCATGGAAATCCATGGAGCAGACATTACCAACAGGAAGGCCTGACTTCAACGGGATGCTATTTGGATGTTTGTTGAAAACCAGCGTATAGTATCCCCCCCCACCCAATAAACATTTTTTTAAAACAGCTAGGCGCAGTTTAGGGACAAAAACTATATTCAGTTCGGTCAGCCAGCACAATGTCAGATTCAATACCCATTCCATTCCCTCGGGCCCTCCCACCAACGCATTACTCTCACTGACAAATATTCCTAGTAGCATTTAACGGTTCCTAAAGGGTCCTCTCACTCTGCATGTGCTGGGACATGACCCAGTTGTGAAGCAGCCTGTAGTTCTCCACCGAGCCCTTCACCGTCTCCACCAGGAGGTCGTAGGCGGCGGCGCGGGCCGCATGCGACTTGCACTTGGGCTGGGCGCGGTCGGCCAGGCTGGGAAGGAGGAAGAGCAGGTTGTGGACGTCGCGCAGAAACTCCTGGCCCTCGCGGGAGAACTTGAAGGGGGGCTTGTGTTTGAGGACACTGGTGGCTAGGCGCAGGAGGCCAGTGAGACCGTCGTCCTCGATCGCACCGTCCTGCTGGTCCAGGATCTCACGGCTGGAGAAAGAGAGACAGTTTGATCAAGCAAACTTCATTGTCGAACTGGTTTAAAAACAGTCTTGTGTATTTGAACTGAGCTGGCCTTCATGCTCCAGCAAGAATGTGGACAACGCAAGCAATCACACATAAAATATCTAATTCAAGAGAGACCTGGGTTGATCCTATTTCCAATATAGTGCACTACTTTTGGCCCGAGCTGGCGGTCCAAAGGTAGCGCCCTAAATAGGCAATAGCATGCTGTTTCAGAGCGCCGAACTGGTCTTGGATTCATCTTGGACTCACCTCCGGATGCAGTCGGCCAGGTGTCTGGCTAAAGCATCCAGGTCCAACAGAGTGGTTTGGCTGGCGTCTTTGACGTGGATGTTGTCGATGAGCTTGCACAGCAGCCAGAAGTACTCCTTACAGCCCGTCCTCAGCACGGGCTCCTCTTCATAGTCCTCCACCTGAACACATGACCACATCAGCTACAGAGCACCTTCACTTACATTAGGCATCTAACTTGACCTAGGAAGTGAATAACCCACACTGAACACATTTGTTTTAGTCAGTATACAGTAAAACAAAATGGTGCTTGTGTGTGTGTGTGTATATATGCATGTCTATATGCGTGCTGTACCCACCCGCAGTGGTTTGAGGGCCTGTGCATCGGGGAGGAACTTAAGCAGCGTGGAGGCGGCCAGCAGCAGGAAGGACCTGTTGATGGACTCTCCTCCGTCCAGACCAGACAGGGACAGCTTGTACAGGCCGTTACACGCCTCGTGACGCACCGCCGTCTGAGAAGGACAAGACACACACTCACTCCATTTGCATTTCTATTTATACGATTCTGTGACCCGGTTGACCCGTGTGATCTTGGTAACATCAAATAGAGGAAAGTTTAGTGTTAACTTGAGTGTCTTGTGTTACCAAAGTCACACGGATCAATTGGGTCACAGAGTCATTAGTATTTCAGAGGCATCAAAATAGGATAGTGAACAAATCGCGGTATAGCTAGATTCTTTCCAGAGACAATATTTTTGGATGGAATACCCACAAATGTTACACTGAAACAAATCAAAGTAATGTTTTAGAGGTAGGGGGAAGAAAAGCAAGATGAAGACAATACTAGATAGCAGTTGTTCATCATTTCCCCCCAGGATCTCACCTCCGGCACCAGCAGGGTGAGCTTCTTGAGCCAGTCATGGAGGTGGTCGCTGTCGGCCAGACTGGACTTGACCGTAGAGCAGCAGTGGGCCCAGCTCACCAGCAGCCACATGGAGTAGTGGGTCACTGGAACATAGGAATAACACATTAGACATGTGAAACTACTAAGAACAATGTGCTTAAGCACAAACAGAATGGACAGGAGGCTATGAAAGTGTGTGCAAAACATGTGTGTGAAAAGAAATCTGTGGGGCTCTTCATGTAGATGAACATTATTTAAGCATACGTAGCATTTAGCTCACCTTCATGACGGGACCGGTGGTCTGACTGGGCCTTCAAAACTCTGCAGGTGAGACAGGAAGTAAATGTAGTCAAGATAAGGTTGAGGGAAACCTTCAGTACAAAAACATTTCACACTGATGTCCATACAACAATAAAACGTACAATGAATGCCTAACACATTCCTTCAAATCCAATCATTTGTTATCCTTCAAATTCAAAAGCCTTCACTGGCATGGAGAGTGTGACCACATACGTTGCGCCACACCAAATATACTAAGTAGTTAAGTACTACACACTAGTGCGTAGTGTGACTATTGAAACATAGGCCACTTGTCTTCGGTGTTCTCTCACCTGTGTGCTAGGTTGTCGTAGGTGTAGGCCACGTTGATCAAGCGCTGGATCAGGTTGGTGCCTTGGACAAGGCCTAGGAAGACCTGACAAGAAAAAAAAAGGGAGGTTTTTCAAGTGTTTAATTAAGATAGATATAATTAACCATGGGGATAGTTCAAGAGGCCAAGACACCACAGGGAGGGAAGTACAGAGAAACAAAACAGCTGCGAGCAACAGAAGAGTGCTCCAGAGGGAGAGGCAACAGAAGAGTGCTCCAGAGGGACAGGCAACAGAAAGAGTGCTTCAGGAGAGAAGAGGAAAGGAAAGATGGGAGAGAAAGAGGCTGCATGACATTCTACTTTCTACAGAAATGTTGCCTTTTTATTAAATAAAAATGACAAAATTAAAATATTTAATTCATCTTTTATTACTGGTTGCTCAATCTGGGGTTATTATACATTTCTGTATTTCCTGCACATAAAGAGTTAAGGATGGCAACTCCTCACCCAGCGGTTAGCATAAACTGTTAGCATTTAGCGGAGGATCACCGTACCTCCGTGAGGCGGGGGATGTGCAGGCCCTTGCCGTGGTCGCCGGCGGACTTGCGGGACTTGCCAGGCCAGGCCCTTTTGCGCTGGCTGTCGGTGAGGCCCGACCAGGAGAAGACGTCAGGGTAGGCCAGGTCCAGGTCGGCCGGGTCCACCGCAAACTGGCAGATGAGCTTAAGCAGGCAAGCCAGGCAGTCCAACAACCACTGGAGAGAGAGAGAGATATGACCCATGTTAAACCTCAATACCAACTACAGAATATTGTCTTAAAAACTATTTTTGACTTAGTTTTCTATCTATCCTGTTCATTCCCCCATGTTTTCATATATTATTTATGATTGTCCACTTTGAAATTGGATAAATCGGCAACTCAGTTTTCAAGCAGTTTTCAATGTGTGAATAACTCTTTTACAGAATCATTACCACTCATTTGACTAATGTACTGAGACTTCAACTTTATTTCGTTTAATCTATACAACCCATTCTATTCCATTTCCTCTGTGTATTAGAATGTGGTTCTGATCCACCCACCACTGTCCAAGACTCCTGGTCTTTGGGCTCCAGAATGGCAGAGTTGAAGATCTCCAACAGCAACTGAAGCCCTCCAGACGACACAAACTGTAAAAAGAGAGCGAAAAACAGGAAATGGAGTTGACTTGATTGATAAGTGGTTTGTAGAAGGGTGTACAGTACGAGAGTTAGACAGGTTAAAAGAAGAGGCGTACCTTGCAGCTCCAGGAGTTCTTACTGTTCTCTATCTGGTCCTCGCTGGAGTCGTCAGAGTCCGGGTACAGGTCACTGTAGCTCCCCTGGACACAGACGGACAACACAGGGGTCATTCATACGCGTGTTTGAATCAGTGAGCAGAGCGAGGGTGTGCATACGACTGTGTATGTATGTGTGCAGCCCCAGTAGTACCGTGGATTCCCGGTGGATGCGTCGGTTGGGCTTGCCCAGGGCCTCAATGATCTCCAGGGCGTACAGAAGCTTGTGGGGGCTCTTGATCCTCAGCAGGTCCTTCCAGCACAGACCCTCGCCTCCCTACGGACAGACAGAGAACACACATGAGACAGGACGTATATCTTCACGCTGTCATTCATGTCCATGTGTTTGATTGGTGTGCAAAGTGGGTCAGAACAAGCATGCCTCATTGAACAACTCAACTCATCGGCGGGACATTGATATGTTGAATGAGGTGTGTACGTGATGGGCTGGAACCAAAATGTACACTCCTGGGGCCCTGGGAATGTTTAAGAAATACTAGTAGAAACGAACGAGCATGACACAAAGGTATAAGCAGGCCTGGTGGCAGGTGCCCAAGAGTATTGGGGAAGTGCGTCAGTGGTAGTGAATAGATTTATGTGCGACAGCGTGTAGGGGAGTGCGGCGACAGCGTGTAGGGGAGTGCGGCGACAGCGTGTAGGGGAGTGCGGCGACAGCGTGTAGGGGAGTGCGGCGACAGCGTGTAGGGGAGTGCGGCGACAGCGTGTAGGGGAGTGCGGCGACAGCGTGTAGGGGAGTGCGGCGACAGCGTGTAGGGGAATGCGGCGACAGCGTGTAGGGGAGTGCGGCGACAGCGTGTAGGGGAGTGCGGCGACAGCGTGTAGGGGAGTGCGGCGACAGCGTGTAGGGGAGTGCGGCGACAGCGTGTAGGGGAGTGGGTGTGAGAACAGGTGACATACCGTGTCATCGGCGATGTTCTGGAAGGCCAGCAGCATGTTGGGGCAGGTGGGCAGCAGCATGAGCAGCTCCCAGACGCGCCTCGACAGGTTCTCAGCATGGAGGTGCAGCTCCTCACATCGTAGGTTCTGGAGAGTAAAATAAAAGACTGTATTTAGAGATTTGAACAGAAATGCGTTATTTTCTGCGGTCACAGTGACAGAACCCACACACACAGTGGCAATAGAGAAGTCCTATAAACAGTGGTGTAAAGTACTTAAGAAAAAATACTTTAAAGTATTACTTAAGTAGTTTTATGGGGTATCTGTACTTGTCTTTTTTTGAGACAACTTTTACTTGACTACATTCCTAAAGAAAATAAGGTACTTTTACTCATTTTCCCCAGACACCCAAAAGTACTTGTTACATTTTGAATGCTTAGCAGGACAGGAAAATAGTCCAATTCACTCACCTATCAAGACAACAATTACATATTTACCTAGTTTATTTGATATTAATGGTTAACAATTCATATTTGACTAATAAGACATTTCTGTCCTGTTAGTGTCTTCATGGGCCCCACTATTTCCCTGCAGATAATCTGGGCGTATGGCCACTGGAGATGGCTTGAGCTGACAAATGAGTTAAAGACTGCATTACAGAGGCAAGAATGTGTTTTACTAGAAATAGCTTAGGAGTAGAACAATCCCTCATTGTCTCAAAATCATCCTTGCATCTGGGAAACTAAGCCAGAGTGGGGATAAGACAACAACCCACGTGTGGATAACGACAGGATGTGGTGGTGGGGGGGGGGGGGCAGCCTCATTATTGCTATAATTAAATAAATCCCTTCTGCCTCTGATCTGGCGGACTCACTAAACCCAAATGCATTGTTCGTAAATTATGTCTGAGTGTTGGAGTGTGCCCATGGCTTTCTGTAAATGATGTCTGAGTGTTGGAGTGTGCCCCTGGCTATCTGTAAATTATGTCTGAGTGTTGGAGTGTGCCCCTGGCTATCTGTAAATGATGTCTGAGTGTTGGAGTGTGCCCCTGGCTATCTGTAAATTATGTCTGAGTGTTGGAGTGTGCCCCTGGCTATCTGTAAATTATGTCTGAGTGTTGGAGTGTGCCCCTGGCTATCTGTAAATTATGTCTGAGTGTTGAGTGTGCCCCTGGCTATCTGTAAATGATGTCTGAGTGTTGGAGTGTGCCCCTGGCTATCTGTAAATGATGTCTGAGTGTTGAGTGTGCCCCTGGCTATCTGTAAATGATGTCTGAGTGTTGAGTGTGCCCCTGGCTATCTGTAAATGATGTCTGAGTGTTGAGTGTGCCCCTGGCTATCTGTAAATGATGTCTGAGTGTTGAGTGTGCCCCTGGCTATCTGTAAATGATGTCTGAGTGTTGAGTGTGCCCCTGGCTATCCATACATTTTTAAAACAAGAAAACGGGTCCGCCTGCTTTGCTTAATAGAAGGAAATTGAAATGATTTATACTTTTGATACTTAAGTATATTTAGAACAAAATTAATTTGGGACTTTTACTCAAGTAGTATATTACTGGGTGACTTTTACTTAAGTAAAAATATAAATACCTTAATGGAAAGTTACTCAAGTATGACAATTGGGTACTTTTCCACCACTGCCTATAAACACATCCGAAGGCAGGCACACACACTCAGTTAATAGCTCATTTTGACTCAAGTAATTGTTTTAAGGTTCTGGTCAGATCAGGTGAGTGTTAGATGTGAGGGAGTGAAGAGGGGGAATAGAGAGGGGAGATGGATAAATGCATGCAAAAGAGAGAGAGAGAGTGAGTGACGTACAAACAGCACACTGGATAACTCCTCTCTCTGAGTCCCTGTGAAGGGAGAGACTATAAAAAGCGCTGACCGCCGGATGACTTTGCATTTCAAAACGAGCCGGCTCCCGACGCTGTGACTAAAATATACACATTGACAGATGAGCGCCTTACATCCTATGCACAACACCTTCCAAGTCCCAAATGGCACCCATTCCCTACATAGTGCACTACTTTGCATCTATTCTCTATATGGTGCACTACTATCAACCAGAACATATGAGCCCTGGTCAAAAATAGTGCACTATAAAGGGAATATGGATGGCATTTGGGACACAGCCCTGCAGTACGTTTTACTGTACTATCTAACGACTGCCAGAAGACAATTGGACAGTCGTGATGCATTATGCATGATGCACCTGGAAGGAAGAACCTCATTTATATTCTGGAAGGGATATTTGTTCAAAGTCTATTTGACATTTAATCGGATGGAGAGTATTTAGAGTCTGGTTTGTAGCCGTTTCCAAGCTGCTTTTTCAAAAGCTCTGTTGCTTTCTGATTTCCTGAGCTAGATTATTAAGGGCGTCTAATAGACTAAAAATGTTACAATTATACAATGAAATCCATCCCTAAACACACACACACACACACACACACACTGATGGAGATGCGAAAGGGATTCACCCACTCTTCCCCCAATATACAACACCCTCATACACACACACCGACCTGCCAACCACACTTTGTTCCCCCCCCCACACACACCATGGGACTGTCCAGGGCCCCCTCGCCCATCGCTCTGGGGAGCTTAAAGCAGGCTGGCATCTCACACACCCTCCACATCCCCTCACACACAGCCCTAACCCATGCCCCCACACATACACACTCTCCATGACCCACCTCGGGGCTGTCTCCCAGGGCACTGGGGGGTTTGAAGCAAGCCAGCATCTCCAGCAGGTCGAACAGGGTGGTGAGGTGGGGCTCCTGGAGCAGCAGTAGCATGGGGATGTGCTCCTTCTGGGGCGGGGGGAGACACGAGGCCGGGAGCTGCACCCCCTCGCCCTTACGCTCCCGCCGTGGGGCGCCCAGCGAGACAAACACCATCTGTAAATGAGGGTAGGGAGAGGCATGAGTGCAATAGATAGGGAGCCAATCACAGGTTATAGGAAATGCGGCTTTTAAAAGCAATGGTCCCAGGTTGGCAGAGAACTCCTTCGCGTAAACTCTGCATATGTCGGCTCAATGCGAAATGGCCTTTAAAAAGGCATAATGCCTAATAACCCGCGATGGGATTGAATCCCGGCTCTAGTGTGTGAATGTGTACGCCTACGGGCAGACTGCCAAGCGTGTGCAGGTATTTACCTGCATGTCTTTGAAGCCCAGCTCATGCAAGGTCTTCTCATCGTAGTCCGTGGTGAGCTCATGGCCAGAGGAGATCATTCTGACCGGACCCATCAAACCACCTGAAGGAAACACACGCGCGTTAGAAACGCAGACTGTCGAAACACCCAACACGAAAAGTGGCTTCTGATCCATTAACTTGCTCCTTTCCCTTAGTGAATAACCACGACTCTGAAAGGACTGCATAGAAACGGTGTAAGCCTTCCTTCTGAGGGGAGTGCTTCAATAAACCACCAAAGGAAGTGTACATTTCTAATGAGGCGGTAAGGAAACCATTCACTGCATAGGAACTGCCCTTTGGGACAAAGGTCGAATTGGAATAAATTAAAATCAAGCCTACTGAGACCAGCCCAGAAACACTGCTACAAAATACACTGTGCGATCAGTGATTACTTCAAGAAGGGAAGGAAGCAACAGCCTTGGGGAGAATCTCAATAGCATTTCCTTCATTCCATCCAATCGCATACTCATCCACTCCTTCTCATCCAATTGGTTTTAAGAAGGCGAGGAGAGGACGCGAGGAATCGAAGAGAGGATGCGAGGAATCAAGGAAAATCAATCGAGACTCTCCATTAGTATTGGCGCTACACTGGATCAGGGGTCAAAGGTGAGAGACCTGGGAAGTCCCCCTGGCGGCTGCTCTGTCCAAACTCCTGCAGCTGGGCCTGTTGGTTCATCTGCTCCTTCTGCAGGTTCTCGTACCAGTGGGTCACCTCAGCCCGCAGGTCTGCCACCTGGTCACTGGGGTACATCTCGATGGTCATCTGGTACCACACACACAGGTAGGAACGTAGACACACACACACACACACACACGAGAGACAAAGGCAAGTGGCCAAACAGACACACGGGCGCACAAACAGGCGCACAAACAGGCACACACACAGAAAAAGTGTGTTAGAAAAACATCCTTACAAACATCTAGAATGAGAACACAGCATTCACAGTAGTATCAAAACAGACTTATTTCTAATCCATAAAAGTATGAAATTAGCTTGCACCAATCGTTTCCATTCATTTTGACATCGTGGCCTGTAGATTCTTCCTAACACCACAGAACAACAAGAGCATTTGAGTGTGCCAATCTACCAAGGGTTAATAATTAAGTACCAAGATGCTGGGTACTTTCTTGGGTACCTTGTCGGGCAGGCCGGCGGGCTGGCACACGATCCTCAGTGGCAGAGACTGCTTGTCGCTCAGCGCCTTCAGGTGGCTGCTGATGCCCGTGCCCTCGATCTGCCACTGACGCAGGTGGTACGCAAACCTGGAGAGGGGGCAGGAGACAAAGAGTGTTGGGGGGCAGGGAGAAAGTGAGAGAGAGCACCATAAAGACACACGGTTCTTAGCGCTGATTGAAATTAGCTCTCCAGGTCCAGGGATGATCTCTACTAGGTGAGTCAGTAATATAGTTGAGGATAAGCGGTGTTCTGGTTAAATTTATAGGTTCAGGGCTTAAAGTACACAGGTTGAGCGGATGGAGATAAGGAGCGTGTGTGTTTCTCTGTGTGAGTTTCTGCGTATCGTTTCTGTGAGAGTGTGTGCGCGCTCCCTACCTGCGTCGGAAGGCCTCCAGGTGGGTCTTGAGCATGAGCAGGCCCCTCTCGATGACGGTGAGGCTGGAGTGGGCGTCCTTCTCCAGGTTGGCCGAGGTCATCATCAGGCTCTCCATGCACTTACTGATGAACTCCTGCTCCTTCTCCAGGCCCGTCTTACCAGCTGGGGGACGGAGACGGACACAGGAGGGCAGGCACACACACACAGAATCAATATCGGTCAAAATCTTAAATCAGTAGGTCATCATGGGCACGTTTAAAGAAGCCTAGCGTCGACGCAAACATCTAAAACCGCTCGTTCAATATAATGACTATAAACTAGGATGTTTTGGATCCAACCCCTGGATCTAGACGTACTGCTGTGGACAGGGATGCACTTAAGTTTTTCGCAATATAAAACAAGGATGAAATGGTAGAGAAATACTACTACTAGTCTTCAACCATGTACCAGCTACCAACGGAGGTCCACTGACCGTTGATGTAGTAGGAGTTGATGTACTGGATGGCAGCGCGGCTGATGTCTGCAGACTGGGCCCTGAGGGCAATACCCCACAGCTGGTCCATGCCACACAGCTACAGAGAGAGGGGGGGGGGGGGGGGGGGGGTGTCAAAGGTTAGAGGTCATAGACAAGTGTTGACAAGGTGACAACTAGGGCTGGGCGTTATGATCGTGTGACGATAGACGTTTTTCTATCGTTTCATATTATGGTCTGTTTATTTTGTGTCGCAAATCACACTCAGGCTGACCACCTGTAACGCGAGTGCAGCAAGGAGTCGAAGTAAGTTGCAAGATAGCATTAAACTTACCTTATTACTTCCTAATTTGCCAAACGGGTGATGATTTAACTAAAGCACAAACGTTGCACGAATGTACCTTTCTCCAACGTGTACCTAACCATAAACATCAATGCCTTTCTTAAAATCAATACACAGAAGTATATTTTCTTAAACCTGCATATTTAGTTAAAAGAAATTCATGTTGGCAGGCAATATTAAGTAGGGTAATTGTGTCACTTCTCTTGCGTTCATTGCACGCAGAGTCAGGGTATATGCATCAGCTTGGGCCGCCAGGCTCGTTGCGAACTAATTTGCCAAAATTTTACATAATTATGACATAACATTGAAGGTTGTGCAATGTAACAGCAATATTTAGACTTGGGGATGCCACCCGTTCGATCAAATAAGGAACGGTTCCGTTTTCACTGAAAGAATAAACGTTTTGTTTTCGAAATGATAGTTTCCGGATTTGACCAAAGGCTTGTATTTATGTTATTATATTACATTATATTATAATTAAGTCTATAATTTGATATTTGATAGAGCAGTCTGACTGAGCGGTGGTAGGCAGCAGCTGGCTCGTAAGCATTCATTTCAACTTTACTGCGTTTGCCAGCCACTCTTAGCAATACTTGACGCACAATATATGCTTCCTCTGCTAAATATGCCGCAGGCCGGTCCCAACAACAGGCTCAAACACTACTAACCTCTTTTACGACCTACACAAGAATCATGTGAAACAGTACGGAGTGATTCTACGGGATGTGAGCCAAAAAAGTACAGTCGAGTGTTCAAAACAAACAACCGACTCAGAAGTTGCAAGAGGCTTTTGCCCGCGGCACAACAAATGGCAAAGAATCACGAAGATGGAAGGAGTTAACAGCTGCCGTTACAATTTACATCTGTAAAGACATGGCCCCAATTTACACAATCGAGAAACGGGGGTTTTGTGAGTTGGTGCTAAAACTCAACCCAAGGAACCAAATGCAAATTGATATGACACGTATTAATGCCAAAATAACATGCAAAACAGGCAAGCAGCTAAAAATAATATATTTTAGACCTACAGTTGAAGTCGGAAGTTTACATACACCTTTTTCACAATTCCTGACATTTAATCCTAGGAAAAATTCCCTGTTTTAGGGCAGTTAGGATCAGCACTTTATTTTAAGAATGTGAAATGTCAGAATAACAGAATGATTCATTTCAGCTTTTATTTCTTTCATCACATTCCCAGTGGGTCAGAAGTTTACATACACTCAATTAGTATTTGGTAGCATTGCCTTTAAATTGTTTAACTTGGGTCAAATGTTTCAGGTAGCCTTCCACAAGCGTCCCACAATAAGTTGGGTGAATTTTGGCCCATTCCTCCTGACAAAGCTGGTGTAACTGAGTCCGGTTTGTAGACCCCCTTGCTCGCACATGCTTTTTCAGTTCTTCCAACAAATATTCTATGGGATTGAGGTCAGGGATTTGTGATGGCCACTCCAATACTTTGACTTTGTTGTCCTTAAGCCATTTTGCCACAACTTTGGAAGTATGCTTGGGGTCATTGTTCATTTGGAAGACCCATTTGCAACCAAGCTTTAACTTCCTGACTGATGTCTTGAGATGTTGCTTCAATATATCCACATAATTTTCCTGTCTCATGCCGCCATCTATTTTGTGAAGTGCACCAGTCCCTACTGCAGCAAAGCACCCCCACAACATGATGCTGCCACCACCATGCTTCACAGTTGGGATGGTTATCTTTGGCTAGCAAGCCTCCCCCTTTTCCCTCCAAACATAACGATGATCATTATGGCCTAACAGTTCTATTTTTGTTGTTTCGTCAGACCAGAGAACATTTCTCCAAAAAGCATGATCTTCGTCCCCATGTGCAGTTGCAATCCGTAGTCTGGCTTGATTATGGCGGTTTTGGAGTAGTGGCTTCTTCCTTGCTGAGCAGCCTTTCAGGTTGTCAATACAGGGCTCGTTTTACTGTGGATATAGATACTTTTGTCCCTGTTTCCTCCAGCATCTTCACAAGGTCCTTTGCTGTTGTTCTGGGATTGATTTGCACTTTTCACACCGAAGTGCGTTCATCTCTAGGAGACGGAACGTGTCTCCTTCCTGAGCGGTATGACAGCGTTTATACTTGTGTACTATTGTTTGTACAGATGATCGTGGTACCTTGAGGCGTTTGGAAATTGCTCCCAAGGATGAACCAGACTTACGGAGGTCCACAATTTTTTTCTGCGGTCTTGGCTGATTTCTTTTGATTTTCCCATGATGTCAAGCAAAGAGGCACTGTGTTTGAAGGTAGGCCTTGAAATACATCCACAGGTACACCTCCAATTGACTCAAATTTTGTCAAGTAGCCTATCAGCAGCTTCTAAATCCATGACATTTTCTGGAATTTTCCAAGCTGTTTAAAAGCACAGTCAACTTAGTGTATGTAAACTTCTGACCCACTGGAATTGTGATACAGTGAACTATAAGTGAAATAATCTGTCTGTAAACAATTGTTGGAAAAATTACTTGTGTCATGCACAAAGTAGACGTCCTAACCGACTTTCCAAAACTATAGTTTGTTAACAAGACATTTGTGGAGTGTTTGAACAACGAGTTTTAATGACTCCAACCTAAGTGTATGTGAACGATTTCAACTGTATATTTATTTTGTTTGCAACTATAGTTGAAGTGTTTTCTATTTACCTTATTAGATTTTATAAATGAGAGAAAATCAAATATGAGTAAGTTACCTTTTATTTACTGAGTTTAATTCAAAATGTAATAAGAAATAGGCCTTTACATGTGGTCATTTAATATATACTATTTATTAATTCGTGATATGTATCGTTATCGGGATATGAAATGACCTATATCGGGATATATCCTGGCCATATCGCCCAGCCCTAGTGACAACATGGTTCAGTGAGAGGTATGACGGGCCTGGAAGTTAGCAAACTCAGACGACAAACTGGGTGTGTTTGTGTGAATAAAAGTGTGTGTGTATGAGCAACTGTACTCGAGTGTGTGTCCCTATGTGTGTGTGTGTGTGTGTGTGTGTGTGTGTGTGTGTGTGTGTGCGCTTGAATCCTTCCCTGCAATGTGATTTGTGGATTCAAATATTTGAAGTGTGTGTGTGTGTGTGTACCTCGCAGTTGGAGCCGCTGTCGTAGGCGCTGGTGGCCAGACGGGCCAGGTTACAGAGATGCTGGAAGAGGTTGAGGCCTGTCATGCTGATGGTCTCCGGCTTCAGCTGGGGCATCTGAGGAAACACAGGAGGTATTAAGGTCAAAAGGTATTACAATGGTAGACTTGTGACTTTAAGGCCAAGGCTTTTGAACGATTTGGGCAACTTTACAAATTTGTTTCCCCCGGCTACTCAATCCCTTTTCAATTACCTTTCACAATGAATTCCCAACTTTGAGACTTTTTACAAGTTAAGTTGTTTTTCTTTCTTTATTTGTTTTACAGATTCTAGCTATCAATTTGTGGCGTATTTTCTTTTAGTTGTTGCTGAGATTCACTATTTATCAACAGACCATGCTGGAAAGACCCTTGTCATAGACACCCCTCCCCACTGAGACCAGATGGTCCAGTCCGGTCGTACCTTTTCCAGGAAGAGGTGTTTGTAGGTCTCCATGCCCATGGCGTGCTGGTCTTTGCTGCGGACCTGGTTGAGGAACCAGTGGAGCGCATCGTCGTAACACTCTCCGTCCTCCACCAGGCAGTGCCACAGGATGTCAACCTGCTCTAGACTCAGTCCTGAGGGAGAGGAGGGGCTGCTAGAGTGTGTGTTCATGTACAAATACCCCGCTGCTATATATACACACACACATTCACTGCTGAGGAGCTTAACTGATGTATGACTGTTGGTACACAACACACACACTTCAGACTGTAAAGGGGAATATGAGGGTATCACTCCCACACGGGATCCACAATGGACACACAACCAGATAGACATGTACACCGCATTCACATAAACACAATATAAATGGTTGCCAGAGAGGATTGGCTGCACTATCACATTATGTTATTTATTTTGTATCATGGAGAATGGCAGTCTGTACGTCCTGGTCGGGAGCCACCGGGGCAGGGAGTCTCCCAGTCAACCTCTAAATCCCAAACATTAGCTCCTCCTCAAACAGACACACAAGTCTGCAAACGCACCCATGCACACAGCGCACCCATGCACACAGCACACACAAACACAGCACACACAAACACAGCACACACAGGCATACACGAAAGTCACACACATGGCTATGAACGGAGTGAGTTAGCTAGCTAGGTAGATCCGGTCACCCCTCTCCAGAGACTCCAGAGGACAAAGATGCCTCTGTTGTAGGAGAGAGAGCGGCTCATCAGGTTGCACTTCTCCTCTAGGGCCAATTCCACCCTCAGGGTGTAACCAGCCAGCCATAGAGGCACAGATGCAGACAATGATAGAGAATGTTTCTGTTGAGCTGGATGTGAAGATTGGGTAATGTAACGGAAAGTTGGAATGCGTTTCTTATTGGACAAAGTCAAGGTTGTTCAGTTTTAGTGTGTTTTGTTCCATTTGGTGCCTAATGAACACGACCGTGTTGACTTACTGAAGTGGTCTGGGGAGCCAAGTGTGGAGAAGACACAGGTCAGGAACTGCAAGCGTACTTGGACTTCTGCACTGTGGCCATACCTGTGATCGCATAGTAAATCAAAGAACATAATTCATAATGAACTATTCCATTTACGTTTGAATTGCAACAAACTATTAAAAAAAATACCATTTCAATGCGTTTCACATTTCAAATAAGGAGGTCAAAAACTAGCTACACCCTCCATAGTTCTGTCAGGACAAAACATTAGTGTCATTTTGTCTCAGCGGTCCCTTAAAAAGCAGCCAGCACCTCCCAGCTGGCCACATACACAACCACAGAGTCACTGTCTGCAGCCATTGCACACCAGAACCGCACTGCAGCGAGACTGGGCAGCTATACATGCAGTGCTACCAAATATGTTGTCCATATTCCACAGTAATAAGACTGTTACCGTTGCATAGTTACAAGGCATTGGGGGTGGGGGTAGTGTAATGGAGGGAACGGGTGGGTTACTCACAGGGCAAACTTGTGCCTCTGCTCTCGGACTTCCTGGATGTAGTGCAGCAGGTTCTCAAAGAACAGCTTCATCATGTGCAGCTCCTTCTCCGCCCACCTGAAAGACATGAAACACCACATCAAAGGGTGTGTTTGTAAATTCACCACCTACTCCAATTTCAGAGCACTTTTTTCAGAGTGTACCAGAGAGCAGAATAATTTATGAATTTAAGAATGCGCAGCAGCCGTTGAATGTGACCCGTGTCAGTAAACTTCGGAGAAAAAAAAAAATATTGAAATGTTGCCAGCAGCACAGTTACCAAAGCTCTGGATAACATGAAAACAGCCTAACCAGCTCTGCTAGGGAGAGTAAAATGGTCAGAGTTAGGTGTTCTCCCATTTGCGTCTAGAAGTAGCTAGTAAGTTAGCCAACTTCAGCCAGTTAGCTTGACTGCCATGTGAGAAGGCTCCTGAGAACACTCGGCTCAACCCTACTCCTCGGTCAGAGCGTCCAATGTGCACGCTGAACGCGTCGAGCGTGAAACGCTCTGAATTTACAAACACCCTGACCGCACTCTGGCACTCCAAAGTGAATTTACGACCATACCAAATGTCACAAAAATATAAGTTGTTGCTATATGTGATGCCATGTAATGGACGTTTGTCTGTTCTAATCATGTGGACGGTGCGATGCTTACATGGTGATCCAGTGGGTGTCGTAGCTGGAGCCAAACTGCTGAAAAGTGCCGAAAAGTTTGGGAAGGAGGCGCAGAGAGACGACCACGGATCTGCGAGAGAGAGAAAAGCATGGCGTCACAAAACAAGTTTCATATAATAGCTAGCCAACGAAGGGATCTGATGGCAAATTCTGATGTCAATTCATTTCAGAGCTACGTTGTTCACACAGACATAGGCGCTCTCATATGCACACGTGCCTGTGGTGGGCTAGGTTCTCCAGGCAGCCCTCGATGAACCGCATGCGGATCTGACGGTCGGTGAACCAGCACACCAGAGAGCACAGCAGCTTCTCCGCCTCGTTGATCAGTCCCTCGGACAGGTGGATCTGATGGAATAGGGGAGAACGGAGGAAGGTCACTCGCATCTTTTTCAGACTTCAGAATATCACAGAGATCCTAAAACTAGTGGCGATAATTAACCTTAATAATAAAATGAGCTGCTCCTTGAAACCTGAAGGAAGAAGTGATGCACTCTCCTAATACGTTGAGTATTTAGTAGCTGACAAAGCGTGTTTTCTGCACAGTAAACAGGTTTCCATCCAACCATTTAAGTGCATAAAGTACCCTTGGATAAAAAATAAAAAAAACTCATGACAGGCCTGGTAAATTCCCTAAATGTCAACAAAAACTAAATACGATAGACAAGGGTGGATACTTTTTTTGGTCGCTGATTAGAATATGCAACAAATTCCAGTGCATATTGCACAATTGTTGATAGAATAACCATGATGTTTAGATATATTTGCAGTCATGCGATGCTGTGAGTGGTCTTGTCACTCCAACTTGAAAAAGCATGCAGTTTATTAAGCTCCAGACAAAAATCATTTATGATGAACTTCACAGGGTGGTGAAAGTTCACAGTAATGAGCTTGATGCTCCTTTCCAATAAATATTGAGGGTTTTCATTTGTATTCTAGTGACATGATGATCGGTGACTGGCTGCTAATAAACAAATTCAAATTCTCGCATTGTATCTACGAGCTGTTGGCTATAGCGCACGTGCCAAGACCAGAGTGGGCACATTTGCTAGTTATCATGGACCTTACGTGCCAAAACCATCGACAGAGTTAATTAAGGATCGAACCCTTTTTTCCCCCCCTCGCCTAAAATGACATACCAAAATCTAACTGCCTGTAGCTCAGGACCTGAAGCAAGGATATGCATATCTTTGATAACATTTGAAAGGAAACACTTTGAAATTTTGTGGAAATGTGAAATTAATGTAGGAGAATATAACTTTAGATCTGGTAAAAGAAAACACAAACCCCAAAAATATGCATAAAAAGGCCATAATATAATGTCCTACTTCAGTTTAGATGTGTGTATGCAAAGTTTCAGATTAATCCAGTGAAGCATTGCAAGACTGCACAAATTGTGTATCAAGTCTGCCCAAATGTGCCGAATTGGTCAATTAATACATTTTCAAGTACATAACTACAGAACACACACAAACATGATATGGTAACACAAAATGTAAGTTTACACACTCCCAGGAATGTCATACATGATGGATCATTGGCTTATACACGTCTAGATGGCGAGGTGGGGTGGGTGTGGAGCCAGAGACAGCAGGTGTTCAAACTGTCGAACCCAGTTCCTACATTTGAATATAAAAGATAGTTTTGCTTGATAAAATCCATGCTACATTTGAACTCTGTGACCCTCAGGATGACAAATCAGAGCAAGACTACTAAATGTAAGTATATTATTTACCTTCAGAGGTTAATGTATCAAACCAATTGCTGTGAAAAGTGTTTTGTTGTTGAGCACTCTCGTCAAACAATAGCATGGTACAAATTGGACAGTGCAGTTAGCTTAAATTCTTGTTAATCTTTCTGCCCATATAAGACATGTCTATGTCCTGGAACGTTTGCTGTTGCTTACATCATTCTAGTTAGTTGGCTTCAACCGTTCCGGTATAGGGACACCGATCCCATAGTTAAAAATAGGATAGAAAAGCATAAACAGTTTTTTGTATTCAGTGAACGAACATTTAAACAACAAAATGTGTCGCTTGTTTCTGGGAACTCAAACTCCGCTTCTATGCCACTCGGCTTCAAGGCTGTCTGACTACTAGCATGCTATATGCTTTCACTCAGCAAAACTCGCTAACAGAATGCTTTCTTTGAGCACGGTGTAATCCAGTGTCATGGTTCATACCGCATCCTCATCTTGCACCAGGTCCCAAAGCAGCGTGTTGCCCTTCTTGCACACGTTGTCCAGGTTGATGTCAGTCACGGCGTGGCCAGAGTACTGGTGCTTGTGGACCTGCGGGCCTGCAGAGGAATAAAACACAGCCGCTGGTGAGAAAGAGAGCCATAATAAAAAGGTTCAGTACAGATTTACTGAACTGCTAAAATGTCATGCTAAAACAGTTGCAAGGATAACAACTGAAATCGAGTGACACTAAGAAAACAGCCATATAGACCATCGTACTCTCATGTTTACAGGTATACGTTTTTTTGTTGTTTAGCAGACGTTATTATCCAGAGCGATTTACAATAGTGAGTGCATACATTTTCATACTGGTCCACCGCGGGAATCGAACCCACAACCCTGGCGTTGCAAGCACCATTCTGTACCAACTGAGCTACACGGGATTAACTGATGGTGAAAGCGTTTGACTGGATAGACCACACCAGATGACAAGTAGAACCATAACTACATGATTCTTGCTGCTGTAAATGGAGGCCTGTTATCGGTGTGCAATGAGTGGGTAAACCGTTCCGTGAGTGCGGTATTCCGTGAATTTTCCAACCACGATTTCTGGGAAACCTGGGAATTTGGGGTAAATTTAAGTAAATTCACAACCCTAGGTGCACCGTGCAGTGCAGCCTACCTTGCACCATGTGCTCATGGTAGATAGAGGCCAGGTTGGGCAGGTGCTGCTGCAAGTGGGAGCTGAGCTCGGCGTGCGAGTTGATCTGCACCAGCTCCTCCTCACAGCCAGACTCCTCACCGTCAAAGTCGGCCATGTTCTTCTCCGACTTGGCGCTGATCTGGGAGCTGCTGCAGGACACGTCGTCTGCGCTCAGCATGTCGTCCACCATGTGCCTGGAGGATGATTCAACGTTAGAAGGGCAATGCATGTTTTTGTCACTTGAATAAGCACAAGATTCATGTCGCAAGGAAAATAGTTACATTTACACTGAGTGAAACAAACAGTTCTCTTTCCATGACAGACTGACCAGGTGAATCCAGGTGAAAACTACGATCAATTACTGTCACTTGTTAAATCCACTTCAAATCAGTGTAGATGAATGGGAGGCGACATGTTAAAGGATTTTGAAGCCTAGAGACAATTTAGACATGGATTGTGTATGTGTGCCATTGAGGGTTAATGTGCAAGACAAAACATTTAAGTGCCTTTGAATGGGGTATGGTAGGTGCTAGGCGCACCATGCTGAGTGTGTCAAGAACTGCAACGTTGCTGGGTTTTTCACGCTCAACAGTTGCCCATGTGTATCAATGGTCCACCACCCAAAGGCCATCCAGTCAACTTGAAACAACTGTGGGAAGTATTGGAGTCAACATGGGCCAGCATCCCCGTGGAACGCTTTCGACACCTTGTAGGGTCCATGCCCCAACGAATTGAGGCTGTTCTGAGGGCAAAAGGGAGTGAAACTCAATATTAGGAAAGTGTTCCTAATGTTTTGTACACTCAGTGTATGTCTAGTTTCTTATGAGCAAATGTAGAAATTATTGACGGGACACTTCTACGCAACTACAGCCAACTCAACCATCTATGGATTGTGTCAAGACTAATTTGGACGCGGACATAATTGCTCATAGATGGTCCTGATTCAACCTGTACAATCGGCCACGGACAGTTTGTCTTAGTTGGGGTCTGTAGTTGGATAGAAGCCTTAAAAAAATAACCTTATCTCCCTAGGCAAATTGGCCAAACATAGAACATTGTGAAAAAGGCGATACAGAGAAGACACAGATTAGAGAAAAGAAAGCAAAGAGATGGTAACAGTCTTACCCTTCGTGGTGGTGGTGATGGTGGGGCCCGATGAAGTGTCGGCAGTTGAAAAGCTCGTTGCCCATGGCGTCCCCCAGAAAGTCCCCGGGGCAGGGCAGGCAGGTCTGCTCCTGGGGGCCCGGGGCCATTTGGGATGAGGGGCCTCCCATCTCTGAATGTTGTTGTTCGGGCCCCTCAGGCCGGGTCGAGCAGGCGTCCAGCATCCTCATGCGGCCCTCCATCGACGCCGTTACCATGCCGACGGCTGCTTCAGGGTTAAAGGGCAAACCTTTGTGTTTTGGTCCGTCTCCTGCCCCTCCTCTTTCGGCTCTGTCGCCCTGCTCCTCCACCAGCGCCTCGCCCGCTTTCCGCTTCCTGACTTCCAGCTGGTCCCGGGGCTCCTTCTGCGGGCTGCCCTCGGCCGCTACATCCCGGTTGTTCCCCTCTTCGTCCTCTTCATCGTCATCATCTTCGTCATCATCTTCGTCATCTTCCTCCTCATCCTCTTCCTCCTTGAGGATCTCGCTGTCGGCCATGTCGTCAGAGTGCAGCTCGCTGCCGGGGCTTCCCGCCGACTGGCTTGCACGGCTAGAGCCCGCCTCGTTGCTGGAGCCCTCGCTGTGGCCACTGCTGCTGCCCGGCCCGCTGCTGCCCTCCTCCATGCTGTTGGCCGTCTCGTCCGAGCTGCCCTGCATCGACTCCTGGACGGGGAGGAGAGAGGAGACCAAATCAGTTCCAGTTAAACCAGCCATACAGCAGAACCACAAGACTTTTTACATGATACCAGAAAAATGCTAATAAAAATAAATAAAAAAATCGGGGATACCGACTTGGATTTGCTTTTTGATAAAAATGCTAAAAGGTTAGCAATTGGAGACAGTGGCTAGGCAAACAAAAAAAACAAGGCATGGATTGCTGAACAGTGCTGGAAAGTAACAGTTTGCTACTAACAGAAATTCCTATTAAATCTATTGAGAAAGTGCATCACTTGTTTCTCCAGCTAGAGAGTGTGAAAAGGGTACTAGAGTGCTGCTAACCTCCGTGTCAGAGAGTCTCTGCTGGCCCCGCTTGCTGCTGCCCATCATCTGCTCGTCCATCTCCATGTCGCTACCGCCGCTGTGGTGTGTGTCACTGTTGTCACTGCTGTCCGGGCTGGCCGCTGGGGAGCCTGGGTAGAGACGAGAAGCAGAGGCTTAATGCATCAGACACCGCATCTCACAAAACACTTCAGAATTCATAACGTAGTCTATATACCAGCAGAGCTGTTTAAGAGCCTATGTATCTAAGCAAGTGGTAAACCCTGGTTAGTAGGTTTTAAAGGATGTTCAAGCCTTTTGTTCCATCCCAGCACTAAAACACCTGATTCAACACCTTCATCACCTTGATTAGTGCTGGACTGAACCAAAAACCAGCATACCCCTGCAACTCCACCGCACCGGAGTTGTCTACCACAAAGATAAAGAACATAGATCCCCTTGAAATACACACAGACAAACAACAATCGTACCTTTCTTGTTGCCCATGGGGACGTTGGTGTTGAGCAGCGAGGCGAAGGAGCTCTGCTTGGAGAGCTGTGCCTTAGCGGACAGTGCGTTGTTCCACAGAGCCTTGATCAGCATGGAGGCCAGGTACAGGGTCTGAGGGAGGGAAGCAAGCATAGAATTACATACAGAATCACAATTATAGGATCTTTGTGGTGGGCAGGTGACCAAGACAAAGAGCAGCTCTGTTAGTTAATACTGGGTGTATGTGGCTATAAAGCTCCTTAAAGTAATCTGGTGATATCTAGATTAAATCACACTGAACATTTTAATTGTCCACTCCTTGCCATGGCCTAAAGTAACTCTAATCTGAGGTAATAACAGGCCGAGGACCATACCAGTCTCGCAATATCTTTTCCATATTTTTTTCCATCCGTGTTGTGTTTCCTTGCCACAATACTTAAGAGTATGGCGATACTGGCATGGTCCCGGACCTAGGTAATTCGTAGTCCTCATGTTCCATTGGGCACTCATGCTGTGGCGTGAGTGGGTACCTGTTCCGTGTGTGCGCTGGGGTGCAGGCCGGACACCAGGTTGAGGACATGGCGCAGCGGCACCGGGTCCAGGTTCTTGATGAGCGAGGGGAACAGGTCGTGGATGTAACGGCTACAGTGCTTCAGCTACATAATAATAGAGAGACAGGGTCGAGGAGCACATCAGTGAATAATGACACAATAGACAACTTTGTATTTCAATTAAATGAAATGATAGCAAAACTATTTGGTAGAATATAGTAAAGGAAAGTGTAATATATGCATACAAATTCAGAGTATGAGCGCTGCTCTAAGATTGGGTCCCTCAACTTGATTAGAGGCAAAATTGATCCTAAAAATCAGCATTTCTACTCTGAGAAGCTTTCTACGTGATTTCTAGACCCTGGTGTTTAGTGCCTAGTTACCTGAGCTGCGGCCCAGATGCAGTCCACATGCTGGGTGCTGAGCCTGCCCTCTGCGGCAAGGAAGTTCAGGATCACTTGGCACTGTTTAATTATCTGGAACGACAACAAAGAGACACAAAGACAAGCTCCTCATTAACAGGGAAGTTCAAACACAGATTACCCACTAAAATGTATTGGCTTACTGTAATAACGACTTGGAATGGGAAAACTCACCTCAATATGCAAATTTGGCCCAAATATATGCTCCACCACATTGTTGTTGATTAGCCAGTCAGCTAGTTCCTTTGCTATTGACCTGAAGGGACATTTTGAGGTACGATGCTTTAACGGTCCGTGTAGCAGTGCTAACTCAACTCAATCGACATGCGTTTCATCGCAACAAAAAAAAGGACTATTGACTTAGGTTTCATTGTAAAAATCAACTCAATTGACTTACGTTTCGGTGTCGGATACCAGAGACTCATTATTACAGACGTCGTTGAAGGTGTGTAGCTGATTCTGTGGGGAGAAAACGAGAATAAACATGTAATGAATTATGTATGCATGTACACACCAGTGTACTTCATCCCTTTATCGAGCCATTGACCCTAGAGTAAAAGTCTCAGTCACGGTAAACTGAAAGTCCTAGTGGAGCGTAAATAAAGTATACAAGTCAAAGTGTCTCTGTGTCAAAAACAAAACAGCGGTCACAATGTTCCTCGCAGTAACCCGGGCCTAGACTCCCAAAGACCAAGCAACACAGCAATGTGTGAGAGTGGGTGCATGCGTCTCGTGGTGCCCGTGCGAGTCTCACAGTGATTTGGCTGAGGCCGGCCAGCCTCATGGTGAGCGTGGGGGACATGAAGTATTTGAAGGCCAGGTCCAGGCTCTCCTTGTCGAAGCACAGTGCGCTGTCCAGAGGCTCCTTCACCGTGCTCCACATCAGGTCGGCCATGTTGCGTGCCGCGCTCTGACGGAGCTCCTGGTCCGACAGCTTGCACAGGTACCTGGGGAGGGACACATTTGGAAATAAGTTATTTGTGAAATGAGATATAAAACTTTATTTAAACCAGGAAGTCCCTTTGTTAGGAAATACTTTTATTTGTTCTGTTTCATTTTAAAGTACGTTTCTCTCAAGTGTGTTTCTGGAGAAGACACGGTAGACAGGTTGGACATAATGACTGGACAAACTAAACAGTCAGGACTAAGTGTTTGGCATCTATCGAGGCTGGCTGCAACACTCAGATGAGAAGCACTTTGATAAGCTACTGAGAAAAACCATGACAATAGTTGGCTGCAACGAGAATCTACGGTCTCCGCGATCAATAAGATACAGTATGTATCTTTTTAATAACTTCTGAGAAAACAAACATTTTGCTCAATTCAGGAGGAAGGAGTGATACGCTATAAGGTGGAATGGCACTGGAGCCAAGAAGTCACATTTCATCATTCTTCTTAGACAAAGGACCAAAATGAATAAGGAATGTTCCATTTGGATATCAGGACCAGTTAATTCAGCCCACCCAGGTCACATGACAGAGGTGCGGCGAGGCCTGCGAGCTGTCTGGCTGCTCCAAGGTCATGTGAGGAGAAGCTGACTGGAGCATTGGCCACTGTTACCATGGCGAGGGAAGCTCTTCCTAGCAACACCAGCTGGTGGCACGGCAAGAGTGAAGCACACTACACCGACTGAGGGCTCTCAGCTGAAATTGCTTTCCATCCAGAAAAATCTATACAGTCAAGTATCTGATTGAATTTTAGAAATTCAACTCAAATACAACAAAAAATATGCATCCACTAAATTCAACCTTGATTTATGCTGATCGACTGCCAATATACTGGATTACCCTATTTGCATAACGTCCTCCCTAATACTACATCCAATATTCAGGGGAGAATCTCTACCAAGTGCGTTTGATTGTGTGTTGGAAAGTGGTGGGCGAGTCGAACACAGCACTATGTATCCAAATACAATATGCATTTCAAACAGCCCCTTGGGCCATTTCTGACGAGAGGAGCTTCAACTGCAACAGCAACTCCCCTCTCTCTGCCCCATTTTCTTATTCTCTTAGAATGACTGCAGATAAAAAGCAATAAACAGCAGTACAGGATGCCATATTGTTGAGAGCTGTATTTGATGGGGGGGAAAACATCATGACTAACAACCATTTTATTCAATAAATCATTTGTGATTCAATCTGTATTGATACATGCCTAATTAGGGATTTCAAGGCACTAGTGAAAACTCACTGGTAGTGAGACACTAATGAAGACCTAATTATCCTCACTCTGAAGTCCATACAAAGATTTCACCACGGAGTTTCATTGATATGGAGAGTGTGAACTTACCGTATTACATACGTGCGGAACGGTATGATGTGCTGCATAACGGCGGGAATGTGCAACCATATTCGGATCTGTGTGTGGAGAGAACAAACAGATTTTGAATCAGACTGACATCCCTTGAGATGTGTGAGAAGCAGTGGAGAACGGAAAAACAGATGCCACTAACAGAGCTGGCTGACAACTGATTATTCACTGCAATTACTGACGGAAAGAGCATTTACAAACTAAACAGCTGTGCTATAACATAAAAACAGCATCAGGAACATCTGCATACATGTGGCTCGGGAGATCGCGCTGAAACAGCATCTGGTGGTAGTGGTAAACATATCCAGGAGAGAGATATATATATATAAAATGAGCGGTTGGGCTGGGCTGCAATGTTGGGTGGCTGGATCAACCCCTACTCACATTGGAGACGATGGTGATGAAGGCGTGGGCGATGGGGAAGGGCAAGCTCTCTGGCGTGCCTGACTCAAAGCAGTCCTTCATGAGCGACAGGCCATGCTTGCCACAGAACAGGCACACGTAGCGCAGCAAGTGCAAGGGGACCTCCACATCCTGGTCACAGGAAAAAACAAGGTCAATACAACTTTATTGTCCACACAGATATGGAAAACTAACTTTGGCTTCATAACACACATCATAGTGGAAGAGACAAGCGTGATTGGTGCAACTCAATGGTTTCATACCCTCGTCACCTTGGTTTATAGGTGACCTTGGTTTATAAGAACTATAGGTGAAAGCAATACGGTGGATGGACGTATACTGGGAATTTGCTTTCACTTTTTTAGTTCTTTCACACCATCTCAGATGAAGGAGAAGAGATGATGGCTTTTCTGTAGAATATTCACGACAAAGTATGAAGACCAGAGCTGGAATCATAGTGAACTCAGCAAAAAAAGAAACATCCCTTTTTCAGGACCCTGTCTTTCAAAGATCATTTCTAAAAATCTAAATACCTTCACCGATATTCATTGTAAAGGGTTTAAACCCTGTTTCCCATGCTTGTTCAATGAACCATAAACAATTAATGAGCATGCACCTGTGGAACGGTCATTAAGACCGCTTACAGACGGTAGGCAATTAAGGTCACAGTCATGAAAACTTAGGACACTAAAGAGTCCTTTCTACTGACTGAAAAACACTAAAAGAAATATGCCCAGGGTCCCTGCTCATCTGCTTGAATGTGCCTTAGGCCTGCTGCAAGGAGGCATGAGGACTGCAGATGTGGCCAGGGCAATAAATTGCAATGTCCGTCCTGTGAGACGCCTAAGACAGCGCTACAGGGAGACAGGGAGGACAGCTGATCCTCGCAGTGGCAGACCACGTGTAACAACACCAGCATAGGGTCGGTACATCCGAACATCACACCTGCGGGACAGGTACAGGACGACAACAACAACTGCCCGAGTTACACCAGGAATGCACAATCCCTCCATCAGTGCTCAGACTGTCGGCAATAGGCTGAGAGAGGCTGGACTGAGGGATTGTGCTAAGGTAGGTCTTCACCAGACATCACCGGCAACAATGTCGCCTATGGGCACAAACCCACCGTTGCTGGACCAGACAGGACTGGCAAAAAGTGCTCTTCACTGACGAGTAGCGGTTTTGTCTCACCAGGGGTGATGGTCGGATTCGCGATTATCGTCTAAGGAATGAGCGTTACACTGAGGCCTGTACTCTGGAGTGGAATCGATTTGGAGGTGGATGGTCCGTCATGGTCTGGGGCGGTGTGTTACAGCATCATCAGACTGAACTTGTTGTCATTGCAGGCAATTTCAAGGCAATTTCAACGCTGTGCATTACAGGGAAGACAACCACCTCCCTCATGTGGTACCCTTCCTGCAGGCTCATCCTGACATGACCCTCCAGCATGACAATGCCACAAGCCATACTGCTCGTTCTGTGCGTGATTTCCTGCAAGACAGGAATGTCAGTGTTCTGCCATGGCCAGTGAGGAGCCCGGATGTCAATCCCATTGGATCGGAGGGTGAGGGCTAGGGTCATTCTGCCCAGAAATGTCCGGGAACTTGCAGGTGCCTTGGTGGAAGAGTGGGGTAACATCTCTCAGCAAGAACTGGCAAATCTGGTATAGTCCATGAGGAGAAGATGAACTGCAGTACTTAATGCAGCTGGTGGCCACACCAGATACTGACTGTTACTTTTGATTTTGTCACCCCTTTGTTCAGGGGCACATTATTCCATTTCTGTCACATGTCTGTGGAACTTGTTCAGTTTATGTCTCAGTTGCTAAATCTTGTAATGTTCATATAAATATTTACACATGCTAGGGTTGCTTAAAATAAACGCAGTTGACAGTGAGAGGACGTTTATTTTTTGCTGAGTTTATATGAAATCTTTGAGCATTTGCTTTAGCCTGCCTGGTGTGCCAAATGAGTAGGGAGCTTCATCAATAAGAGCATCGATGATGTCATTCCTACAGCGCCCGTACGTACATACCCCAACCAGAAGCCATGGATAAACGGCAACATCCGCACTGAGCTAAAGGGTAGAGACGCTACTTTCAAGGAGTGGGACTCTAACCCGGACGCTTCTAAGAAATCTCACTATGCCCTCTGACGAACCATCAAACAGGCAATGCGTCAATACAGGACTAAGATTGAATCCTACTACACTGGCTCCGACGCTCGTCAGATGTGGCAGGGCTTGCAAACTATTACGGACAACAAAAGCTGCCCAGTGACACGAGTCTATCAGACGGGCTAAATTACTTCTATGCACGCTTCGAGGCAAGCAACACTGAAGCATGCATGAGAGCACCAGCTATTCCAGACAAATGTGTGATCACGCTCTCCGTAGCCGATGTGAGTGAGACCTTTAAACAGATCAACATTCACAAGGCCGCAGAGCCAGACGGATTACCAGGATGTGTACTCAAAGCATGCGCTGACCAACTGGCAAGTGTCTTCAATGACATTTTCAACCTCTCCCTGTATGAGTCTGTAATACCAACATGTTTCAAGCAGACCACCATAGTCCCTGTGCCCAAGAACACCAAGGTAACCTGCCTGAACGAATACCAAAATGCATCACTCACATCTGCAGCCATGAAGTGCTTAAAAGGTGGGTCATGGCTCACATCCAACACCATTATACCAGAAACCCTAGGCCCACTTCAAATTGCATACCGCCGCAACAGATCCACAGATGACGCAATCTCTATTGCACTCCACACTGCCCTTTCACACCTGGACAAAAGGAACACCTGCGCGAGAATACTATCCATTGACAACACCATAGTGGCCACAAAGCTCATCACTAAGCTCAGGACCCTTGGACTAAACACCTCCCTCTGCAACTGGATCCTGGACTTCCTGACGTGCCACCCCCAGGTGGTAAGGGTAGGTAACAACATATCTGTCACGCTGATCCTCAACACAGGGGCCCCTCAGGGATGCGTGCTCAGTTCCTCCTGTACTCCCTGTTCACCCATGACTGCATGGTCAAGCATGACTCCAAAACCATCAAATTTGTCGACAACACAAGTGGTAGGTCTGATCACCAACAACAATGAGAATCTATAGGGAGGAGGTCAGAGACCTGGCAGTGTGGTACCAGGATAACAACCTCTCCCTCAATGTGATCAAGATATAGGAGATGATTGTGGACTACAGGAAAAGGAGGGCCGAGCATGTCCCCATTCTCATTGACGTGGCTGTAGTGGAGCAGGTTGAGAGCTTCAAGTTCCTTGGTGTCCACATTACCAACAAACTAACATGGTCCAAACACACCAAGACAGTCATGAAGATGGCATGAAAACACCTATTCCCCCTCAGGAGACTGAAAAGATTTGACATGGGTGCTCAGATCCTCAAAAAGTTCTACAACTGCACCATCGAGAGCATGACTGGTTGCATCACCGCCTGGTACGGTAACTGCTCAGAATCCGACCTCAAGGCCCAAGAGGGTAGTGCGTACGGCCCAGTACATCACTGGGGCCACACTTCCAGTCATTCAGGACCTCTATACCAGGCGATGCATGGCTACCACAGCATTCTACAGTGATACACCATCCCATCTTGTTTGTGCTTAGTGGGACTATAATTGTATTTTTCAACAGGACAATGACCCAACACACCTCCAAGCTGTGGAAGGGCTATTTGACCAAGAAGGAGAGGGATGGAGTGCTGCATCAGATAACCTGGCCTCCACAATCACACGACCTCAACATAATTGAGATGGTTTGGGGATGAGTTGGACAGCAGATTGAAGGAAAAGCAGCCAACAAGTGCTCAGTATATGTGGGTACTCCTTCAAGAAAAGCATTCCTCATGAAGCTGGTTGAGAAAATGCCAAGAGTGTGCAAAGCTGTCATCAATGCAAAGGGCTACCTTGAAGAATCTCAAATATATTTTGATTTGTTTACAACATGATTCCATGTGTGTTATTTCATAGTGTTGATGTCTTCCCTATTATTCTACAATGTAGGAAATAGTTTTTAAAAAATAAGAAAAACCCTGGAATGAGTAGGTGTGTCCAAACTTTTGACTGGTACTGTACTTATTACCTCAGCTAACCTGTGCTGCCACACATTGACTCTGTACCGGTACCCCATGTATATAGCCTGTTATTTTATTGTGACTAATTATTATTATTTATTTTTTTACTTCAGTTAATTTGAGTAAATACTTTAAAACTGCATTGTTGGTTAAGGGCTTGTAAGTAAGCATTTCACTGTAAAGTCTACACCTCTTGTATTCGGCACATGTGACAAATACATTTTGATTTGAGTATTCCATTGGTTTTATTCCAGCTATGGAAGGTCAATTAAGCACAGAATACTTTCTGAACTCCGGTCTGATGCAGACTATGAACTTTGTCCACTAGAAATATCCATTAAAATCCCATAAATGTTTAATACGGTGGAAAGGTATAAGCTGGGGAGTTATTAAATTAGCCTGAAACCGATTATTGTACTCTGGGGAAAGATAGACATCACTTGGAGGTGGAAATGAGCCTCAATTTAATAAAAACCCAAACTACACTGCAGACACATTTCATTCACAACTCATGTATACATTGGCCTGAAAAGCCACAAGAGGGACCTGAGATCAGTGTTTAGAGAGCCTTCTCCCTCCGTCTCCCCTGGTCCTAAAGGAAACATTTGTCATTAGAACCCTGAGGGAGAACTCTTCTAGGACCTATTGTTAACCAAATCTACACCAAACCTCCTTGAGTGAAAACCCATTACAACAACTTGGGAAGAGTGTTCAGAGTCCTGCCTCCCTACTCTCCCAGTCCTAAATGGGACATGGCTGTTGGGCTCTGGGCATGGCACTTTTCAAGCAGCTTCCCATTAAAATATAAATAGACCCAAGATGTCATGAACCACTGATATGAGTAACATGACCACAGGAGAGAGGAGAGGGAACTAGGAGGAGATTGGTGATTGGTCAAACAGGCAGACCACACATTAAGACATGGGCCTTTGCTTCAAAGGACTGGATGACGTAGGATGCGTACCAAATGGCACTCTATTCCCTATATAGTGCAGTACTTTTGACCAGAGCCATACGGGCCTGGGTCAAACGTAATGCACTGTGAAGGGAATAGGGTGCCATTTAAGATACGTAGATGTCGCTGTAAAGAGTTGGACCCGACACAAAGCGACAATCAGGCGGATCGAGTACTGTGTTTCTGGACGAAACAGTGGAGTCGTAAAAACAAAGAGGGCGGAGGAGTCCTTACATTCATGTCGCAGAAGGAGCCGAGGATATTGCTTTCATGAGCCGAGATGTCCTGGAAAAAGGAAACAAAGAAAGTATGACGAGTATATTGTATACTGAGAAATGTTAGAGAACATTTAAGAACAAGTATTAAGTACACCATGGAGATAAATGCTGATATACTGAATCCATAATTGAGTTGTGTGTATGGGTCCATGTTACGCTTTTACCTCTACGGTGCAGTGTGCGGTACACTTTATAACATTACTGCTTTGGTGGGATGGGTGTTGTGTCGGGGGAAACACGTTATTCTATTACCTCTACAGTGGGGATTGATTATGTATTGTATCAGGGTGTGTCAGTCCATTACCTCTATGGTGGGGTGGGTGTTGTGTTTGTAAGCCGTGTACAGGGGGAACTGAATCTGGAAGATCTTGGCGGCACAGAGCAGCAGCTTCTCCCGGTCCTCGGTGCTCCACGAGTCAAACATGTCCTCGTGGGCCTGGCAGTCCGTACTGCTGCTAGCTACAGCCTCAGACGCCCCAATACCACTACCACTTTCCCCTGGCTTGGGGGCCTCCTGCTGGGCCTGGACTGGGTTCTGGTTGTTGTTATTCTGGTTCTGCTCCGGTGCGTCCCCGACGCCGTCCTCCTCTGCCGAGTCCCTCTCCACGTTCAGCGGCTCGTCCTCAACAGGCGAGGTGGGCGGTTGCTGGGGGTGTGGCCCTGCTCCAGTTATTCCACCCCCTCCCTCTCCTCGCCATTCTGTCCCTGGCCCCTCCGCGCCACCTGCGGCCCCGTCGTCGGTGACGCCCAGTTGGCTGGTGGCGCTGCAGAGGCGGTCTCTCAGGCTGGTGACCTGAGCAATGACCAGGTTGATGAGGGCGTAGACCAGCTGGTTGAACACCTCCAGGTGCTTGTACTCCTTGAAGCAGCATAGACATTGCCTGTGCAGGGAAAGGAGGGGAGGTGAGAGGGATTGCATGAACTGCGAATCACGAAGACCCACCAGTGAGTAGCAGTCAACTCCTACTGGGGTCGCAGTTCGAGGCTGACTCATTCCATTTGGATGGTTAAGGAATCAAAACGTTTGGGAACCATAAAAAGGCAATGCACGGTCCACACTACAGTGAACTGTAGCTTCTGTATGTGTTGGCCTCAACAACCAGCCATCTTTAGAGACTCCTCTATTGGCTCAATTCAATCAAACTTGCATTGAAGCGAATAAAGCATAGAAACATACTTTACTCCCAATATTCAAATAACATCGCAAGAGAAGCCTAGTTTTAGGTACTTGCAACAGAAAATATTCAGTTCTCTCGCTTTCTGAATAAGACATGTAAGTGGGCTTTAGTTGTCTGAACAAATATGCAGAATACGCATTGTTGTGGAGGATTTAATTGAATGCAGCCCTTGGATCTATTTTGAGCTCTGTTTGTTCTCATGAATTCTGTTTCTTGTGACATTAACGTAATGTAAAACACCTGTGACTATATTACTGGCCATCCTATTTTAGACATTCTTCCCCCCACCATGTATTTTGATAAGACAGCAACCAATTAACACACATGACGGATCCCACTAATCAGAAACACAAAGAGAAGAATGCAAAACTAGAATCAACTTTCCCTGATCAGTCAAGCACTTTTGCCTGATTTCACAGGGAGTGGTAGAACAACTATGAAAGGTCAACAATTGCTCAAGGCTCTTCTCCGTGCAGGCACGAAAAACAAAGTTGTTAAACAACAATAAACCACCACCAATCGAGCCGAAAAACCTATTATTTATGACCCACTTGTCCTCTAGTGACCTTAACTAGCCTACATGCTAAGCTACACCTAAAACACATTGGTTAGCCGTTAGCTCTAGTAATAAACAATGAATTCATGGCTGATAATGGCTTCAGATAGACCTAGAGCTATCCAGGAGCGGACATCCTCCCCTTTTAAATATGAATGAATAATGGTCTACGTTCCAAATGAAACCCTTCCCCCTACATAGTGGTCAAAAGAAGTGCACCTGGTCTAAAGTATTGCACTAAATAGGGAATAGGGCTCCATTTGGGACAAATACACGGAAGAATAATGAATGAGGGGAACAGAGGAGAGCGGGAGACTGACCTCTGGGTCCATGAGCTGATGTAGCTGAAGACTCGTAAAGCATGCTCCTTCTTCAGCTGTAGGCCCTCAGTGCTGTCTGCATCCGATACTGGATGGGAGAGAGAGCAGACAAGGTGGTGAGTACAGTTCAATGTAGTGTAGGACGTGACCCTTGACCCACACTGCTTGTTCAAAGGCTACTAGGCTATATGGTGGCCACAAGCTAGAAAATAGCACACATTGGAAGCTGAAATTGCAATTAAAAAAGTTTAGGCATTATCAAAGACCGTTGAAAGTGGTTGACAGACACTTCGCTACAACAACAAAAAATATATTTCTGGGAGGCGCAATGCCAACGGTCCTTTGGTCAACAAGATAACAGATGATCCTCTCTACTCTGGATGGGAGACTGATCCACGGAAGTCTCAAGCCTCTGGTGAGAAACGTGCCTCGGCACCACATTAGCTCGGGGACAGGCAAGGCTCCCCATTACCGACAACTGACGGGTAACTCCACACCAACAGGCCTTCCAAAGCAGCATTGGCTTGTACTACAGGCTAAAGTCAGCTACTGTATTATTTGTTGGTGACTAGGGGTGGGGGTAGAATTCATTTCATTATTTGAATAGTATCATACATTTCTGTCTGTATCTGGACATTTGAAATAAACATACGTTTTTAACCTGAGCACTGTTGCACAAAATTGAGGCTGGTGCTCTATTGCTGCTTGGAGATGCTGGTGAGAGGTCACGTCTACACTTGACACTTACATGCGACTACTGCCATCAGAACACGAAGATCGCATTGAAAAGTCACTTTGTGGTCTGATTGTGGTCAGATCTGACTGTCCACTTCAGGAGTAGGTCAGGGATGTATTATGTTTAGATGCATCTAAGTCTGGGTGTAAACATGCTACCGAAATCGCAGAGAGTGGACGATAATATCAGCAAGCACTCCTCCCACAAGTCCCCAGAAAATGTGTGTTTTGGAACAGAGAGGCACCTCGGTTAGCTGGCTAGTTAACAACTGATGGCAGTAGCTGTTTCATCATATTTAGCCTATTCCACGGTTTTTAAAATGCATACTGGCATTTGAATAAAGCTCGGGAAAAGGGAATTCGGACACACTGTGGACACCGTAGACGCGTTTAAATCTAGGTGTAGGCGCATGACATGGGGCATGTCATAACTTCATTGAAGAGTTGATTTTATTCAATTAATCATTTGAAATGTCATGGACCTTATTTTTAACAATGTTACATGGATATTTTCATTTAGAAAAGGCCTGTATTTTAAAATAGGCCTATACATTTTCTTGCTGCAAAAATTAATACCCCCAAATACTCTTATACTAACGTCCTTTAGGATATTTGTATAACCATGCACATCCCTTTTGGTGACACACAAGCATATAAACACACACACAGTCTCAAAACAAAATGTAAGCAACGTGTGGGGCAAGGTGTGTCCAATGGAAGGTCAAAAGTTCAGCTCTAACTTTTCTGTGAAAACTGCTGCATTGCCTTTATTATTCAGCAACCCCAAAGCACTTGTCTTTCACAAAGTCAACGGTGTAAATGAAAGATGTGTGACTCTGGGAAGGCTGCATTTGTGATGCATCATTTTCAGCTGCACCCACCCATCAACCACAGATCTTATTTTCTGCTCTCAGAACAAAAAGAGAAAATGGACCATATTGACGCCTCACATTGGCCAACATGCCAAGAATACGAACAGGAAAAGCAAAAGGACACAGTGATGAAAGCGTTAGCCGACACACAAAATGACTTAGCCCACATATTAAAGGCTTTTTAACTTACAAACCCACACGAGTGCTTAAGTTAATGTTTTTTTTTATGCCACTATGGACATATGTGCTGTAATTTTTTATTTGGCTTTTCTAGTACTATCCAACGACAAGAGCACTGGTGGTTGTTTAGGAATACTTTAAGTGTTACTGCTACCTCTTTCTTCACTGCCAACTAAAAATTGGACTTAAGATATATTGCTAATGAAATTAACTATACAATGAATATTGCACATTATGTTGGAGGGAGAAGTATCATTAAAAAAAAGGTGCAGCCTACATTCAAACTTTGTGACAAGAGACCCATTCCCATCAACCATTTCCATACCTGACTGCCCTATGTCACATTCTTATCATAAATAGGGCATAATAATAACCACTGTGACAATTGGAGTTGTGCCAAAACACTACCAACAGAAACAGAAAACTAAGTGGAACTTGTGTCTAGGTAAGTGGGTCTGTTCCTGAAATGAACAACAAAACAGCGCTCCAAAGTTCACCTTGCCCTGACCTAACTGTGTGCGTCTGCCTTAATTCCCTTTTTAACCACTTCTTTTTTTTATCTTGGACTGGACTCTGCCAAAATTCCCAGCTCCCTTCATAAAACAATCCATGACATTGTGTTCGGTGGCCTGGACCAAAAACATTGCGATCATTCCCAAATAAGAGGATCTGGATATCCCAGCCATTGTTCTGACAGCAAAGCTTTGAGCTTGTAACAAAAACATTAGAGAAGTAAAATAGACACTCAACTTCCTGTGTTGGTGGAAGCAACAGTTGGCTTTAGGTGCTGATCTAGGATCAGTTTGGCTTTTTACATCAATTGATTAGTGTTAGGCTAGGGGTGGGCAGGTAAACTGGTCCCAGTGCTATGCTCAAGGGCAACCTCTGCCTTGCTGGCCACAGTGCCAGACAGCATCTTAAAGCAGGTTATGTGGGGATTGACAATGGCAGCCACATGTTACGTTTACATTTCAGTAATTTAGCAGACGCTCTTATATTGAGCGACTTAAAGGAGCAATTCGCGCTAAGTGTCTTCTTCAAGGGGCCATCGACAGATATTTCACCTAGCTGGCACGGGATTTGAACCAGTGACCTTTCGGTTACTGGCCCAAAGCTCTTAACAGCTAGACTAACTGCCACCCTGCAGGCTTACTGGCACAGCATATTCAATAGCGGTTTGAAACCCTTCATTCCCTCAGTAAGTCACTCACTTCCCTTGCATGCATGCAGCCACACACAAAACATTCCCGGCTTCATGCAAAAGCTACAGCAAATTTGGGGTGAGGGGTCACCTGGTGAAAGCACACATGGGGCTGCCAGTCTCGCACCCTGGCGCTCTAGACAAGCCTGTCACAGGCAACAAGCTCCTCACACCTTCACTGGCGGGAGCCTGGTGCCGACAAACACACACAGGGGTGTACTCTTGTTTTGCTGAACAGAGAGACGACCCATCACAGGTAAAACTACAGCTCTACTGTGAAAACTTACTACTGTGTAGCCTACTAGCCATTTCCAAAACTGTTGTTGATAGACATGCATGTGAGCCAGAGAGAGGGTGTTTGCTCAAAGACAAAAGGAGGCCCTTTTAGAACACTAGTGACATGGGCGTAATCCTCCATACACTTTAATAATACACTGATTATAGGCCAAATTAAATGCATGGAACATTTCAGTATGGCTACATTTATCTTTCCGTAATTTGCCTACAAACCACAAAGTTAATCTGAGCACCTAAAGTGTCATACTCATTGCTCATTTGAATAACAGATTTGGGGGGGGGGGGGGGGGGGGGGGTACCTTATATTCCATTAATCTAGTTTATTTTAAATGTGTATTGACAGGATGAAAGACCCTTTGAGCTGTGCCATCATGATCCCCCTTTCAAATGGGTCCTGCAATAAGCAACCCACAACCGCTTTAACATGTGGGCTTGGATATCCTCCCAAAACATGGAGACCGTTTTAAACAAAATTACCCACCCCAAATCAAACGTTTAGACACTAATATCAGACTGAAAATAGGTTTAAGACATCCAAAACTAGCAAACAAGCATATAAAGATTTAAAATGCAAAACCCCATGTTACTGATGACAAACAACTCATATGGAATGAAGCAGGCAGGTAGCCTAGTGGTTAGAGCGTTGGACTATTAACTGAAAGGTTGCAAGATCGGTAACAATAGTTCTGCCCCTGAACAAGGCAGAACGCCCAATGTTCTTTCGCCATCATTGAAAATATGAATTTGTTCTTAACTGACTTGCCTAGTTAAATAAAGCACAACATACCAGGCCATGAGGCGGACTGTCAGCAGTGTCTTCTTGCTTCCATCACCAATACCTTCCCATGCACACTACACAAACCATTGCAATTGTATATATCTATAACTGCAATGGTGGAAACAATTGATGTAGCCCTAAAAAAATGGGCCTTTGTTTATTCGCTCCAACATCCCGTCGTGAAAGCAATATGGCCTAGTTAGCGAACGTTACCTCGGAGCTAGCAAATAATCTGTTCAAACGTTACTACTGTCAATTTTAATCGGAACTAGGAAATACATCCAATAGCATTCGTAGGCACATTTTATTTTGATTAAGAACAAGATTATAGCTAGCTAGTTAACAAAAACGCTAATAGTCATAGTTAGCATTGGTTACATGCCTAGTTTGCTAGATGGCTTAATGTTTTTACGTAAAGAAACTAGAGCCCATATTACTTAGCTAACAATGCTAAACATTTGCTTGTAATCTTGCAAAAGTATATTATTACAGCGCGTGTGGCAAACAAAAATATGAAAACGATTCCGTCCGTTTTGATGCCAGTTGACCACAGCTATCTGGCTAGTCAGTGAGCTAACGTTTGTTAACGTTGGACAACTCGTTACTCAACGTGAAACTGACAAACATATCAACCAGACAGGCTAGCTAGCAAGAGCGAACACGCCTGCACAACATGCACCACTTCCACAACCACCTCTCTCGCCTCGGACAAAAAAGGGACATGCAATGTGTAACAAACATTTTATGGCCAAATACATATCAAACCACATTTCTACAGGCAGTTAACCAAAGTTAGATAGCTAACCAAGCTACCATGCAATGGCATCAGCCCAATCTAATTAGTTAGCTAACTAAGTTCATGATGTTCAGAATCTCGTCTAGCTAGCTAGCTAACTCTACTCAGGCATCTCCTCCATTATGCAGCGATTTGACAGAGACAGGCCTCAAAGTTGCAGAAAAGGTTCCATTTACATTCATATCATTAATTCAAGACAAGGCCTTACATTGGCAGCTGTCTGGCTAGTGGAGAACAACCAGGCACGACAGGGGTACGATAGCTAGCTGTCCAGCTTCCCTCAGGTAGCCTGTTTAGCGAACGTTAGCTAGCACTAGGGGACCACTACCGCACTAAAACATGTAATAAAAATTGTTTACTTACTTTCATTTAAAACCTCCACCAGCTCGGCGCAGTTTTCACACATTGTTCATTAAAAAAATAACAAAGGAAAAGTGTAGTCAAACCATTGGAAATTGTTGATGGATACGAATTGTTGGCACCTGGTTGTTTTGGGGAAAGGCCCGATGTAGTGGTTAGTGAAGATTTGCTAATGCATTAAATCAATTAAGGGAGAGTAATTGATTCAGATTGCATTTGATACTAAATATCGTTGATAAAGTCAAAAAGTAAAAGGCATTAAGATACAGAGTCGAGTCAATCTCCAATCGGAGCGTTACTGGAGAGAGTAGATACGGCAGCCATATTGAAAAGGGGTGGGGGCACAGCGTGTTCATAATTCGTAACATTCCGTTGTCTCCTTCGCCTTGTTCGACTTTTTCCGCTTGTCTCGCGGTTACTCCATCAGCAAGATACATTTACAAATGGCGTTTCATTCACATACAGCAGGCAGGCAGACAAGAGAGCACCAGCCAGTAACCACTGAGGGTATTCGATTATCTGGCCCGGATTAACCCGATGAGGGAAGAATGCACCGGGTTAAAAGTGAATTAATTCGTTTTAGAACCGTGCTGCCTCTAGCGCGTGAGCTAGGTGGCCCGTTCAGTAATGACAAGGATTCTGTTTTCACATGAATGTGGTTGCTTTAGATTTTAAGAAACTTGATCGGCTTTCTCATTGATAACTATTTTTGAAATGTTGAACACATATTTGATGGAAAATAGATGTTTGTTTCTGGACGATGCACAATGCTGCCTTGTTGACATTACAGCGCGGCGCAGATTATGGTTCGATTGGAGTGGGTACACCTCTCACCGCTTGTGCCCATTCGCGTCCCTGGCAATGGACCGGTGCGCTGCGGCTCAGGTTAATAGATCGCCCTCAGTGGCACCAGCATACTTTTTATTCATTTTGGGAATTTGTATTATACCATGACGTCGTTTTTTGTTTGTTACTCCAAAGTATTTCCTTAAGTATTTTGACCTTAAAGTTCAAAATTCAGACCTCTTGAGTGTTAGTGGTTTCAAATCCTAATTCCAGAAATTGGATTTAATAACCTTCAACAAGTGAATGAAACAAACACAAAAGGTATAGGACATACAGTTTTGTAAAAATAACCAACTTTATGTTCCCTTAGTACTAAGACAGCTTTACAAACAAGATGATATGCACATAACCTTCCTTTGATCTAACATTCTCGTCCAAATGTCAGATCTGTCAGTTTTGGGTGCAAACAGAACCAGACTCGCCACATAAAAACTGCTGCCAAAACAGAAACAAAGGAAGCAGCGTCATTTACCACCCTTGACCGTCACATTCATCTGTAGGCCATGCGGCTCCTCCGAAAAACACAAAGCTCTTTATTGGAGCACTTCCTGACGCTACAGCACTTTTTAAAGTAACCCTTTTGCATGTGCTTTTAACATATCTTACATATAAACAAATAGAAGGATCGTTGGTGGGGGGGTGAAGGGAAAGGAAGGGTTAAAAATAATTATTTAATTCTTTCAACTTCATGCACGGCTAAACAGAGAGGATGACCAAAAACATAAAGCTTGAATTAGCGAGGGAAAAGGAGCAATATCGTATTATTACACAAATGACTGTATAAAATGCTTCCATATGCAAAAAATGTGAGTGCCGAATCGGAGGCGCAATTCTCATTTACATATTGGCATTGATTTGGTCGACAAAGCACCTCTCAATCTCACACACACAATTGACAAGAGCTCCCAGCTTCTCTTGGCTTTCTTTTTTTCCAAAAACTGTACATGTTCGCTGTTGTGTTCATTCCTATGTGGCAGCACTTAGTCGCACATTTCCTCGGGGAGCTCATGGGGGTTGAGGATGCCGGGGACTGACATCTGCAGCTTGTGTTTCTCCTCCTGGGCCTGCCGCAGCGACGTCTCCCGCTCCTCAAGGAACAGGTCTGTGGTGTCCTCACCAGCAAACTCCTGGACAGGGAGTAAAGAGAGGAAGTTGAGAGTTGAGTGTGATGGACAAATATGTCCATCTACCATGCTTCAGTGGTTTGACACCTCAGACTGACAGACAGAGTTACTAAGTGTTTGCACCTGTGTGTGTGGCTACAAAACCAGAGTGACTCACCTTGATCTGTACCAGGAAGTCCCTCAGGTGCTCCTTGAAAGCAGGGATGTCCTGGTTCAAGCTGAATAGACCTGTCACAAACACCTTCACCTGGGCACTTGAATGGAGAGGAGAGTCAGGATCACAACACATTCACCTACCTACAATAAGTAGATCACTTTCGATCAACCAGTTATTGTCTGTAGTACAAATGTATCCCCGACACCAATATAAAAGAGATGAGGCCCATGAACTACAGGTTCACTGTGGCAGCCATTTGGGCCAGTGCAGTCCATTGTAGAGGAAGCACAGAATTTGACAAGGCTGCAAACTAACAAATCCCTGTCTTAGTGTTCAGAGTGGAGTACAACAAAATGTTTAATTTTAATTGACAGGGGCCCTCTGATACGCAGGCTGACAGACACTTACTCTTGTAGATGGGGGAAGGCCGTCTTGAGCAGGTTGGCCACGTACTCCTGAACGTAGCCCTGATTGTGCTGGCTGGCTGGGTTGAGGGAGGCGCTGATTTTACCCTCCTCCACCAGGTTGAACATGTACGCCAGGATGGACGCGTGCATGGTTAGCCCTGCAGAAAGTCAAGCATAACATCAATTGTACCCACACTTGTCTTGCACTCACCGGTGACACTAAAGCACGTTGTCGTCTCCATCTGCCATGTCTGTGTTTGACTGCTGCGATGTGACACCAAAGTGAAATGTCCCCTTCAGGAATCAAACCATCTAGTGTATAACATGGCCTCTGATTCCTCGCCTGTACCCAACACTTATAACAGTACCAGATGTTTCCGGTGATATTTAACCGTCAGCCACCGACCCCACCACCCTCTCACCTGCTGTGTGTGAGGTATCTGTGACGACAGAGAAGATGTGCTGGAGGATGTCACAGAAGTAAGTCTGGTAGAAGCTCTGTGCGGCAGCCTCCTCCTGGGCCACGTTCTGCAGCAGGGTGTAAAGAATCTGCAGACCTGGAGGACGCAGGGATGAGTGGCTTGATGACAATAATAATTCCACAATGTACCATAAGGACTATTTTCCCCAGACTCTGATTAAGCCTAGTCCTGGACAATAAAGCATTTGTCCACTAAAAAGCTTTAGTCCAGGTTTAGAGTTCATCTGTGTCTGAAACACCCAAAATATTTGAAATAGAGTTAAGTGAACTGCATTTCACCTCAGATGAGTCTGACAACCTCATTCATCAACACACAGTTCCAATCTCGTGAAAGGCATAGTATGCATCAACAGTTAGGTAAGACCATCCATATGCTTTGGCCTTACCAGTGTCTGCAACGTTCCTCATGGTGTGTTTGAAGGCCCAGATAATGGAGTCCAGAACCAGTTTAAACTGGGCCGGGGGAATGGAGAGAAAGGCCGGGAAGCACTGAGAGTTCACCGCTTGGAGGAGGTAGAAGAAATGGGTCCTATGCTCTGGGTATTCCTCAAAGTCCTGGAGAGGAGAAAAACATTGGGACAATTAAAGTTGGACAATGTGAGTGGAATTACTTTCTATCAGGAATAAAGACTAGGACTCGGTCATATAAAGTATTTTTTTCCCCCAAGCATATAACTAGTGTCCTGTGTTCAACAATCCTTCAGTTTACAACATTGCATTGGATAGACTTCACCAATTGTCTGTAGTACAAATCTATCACGTACACCCATGCAAAAGGGATGTGGGGCCCATGAACTACAGGTTCACTGTTGCAGCCATTTTGGCCAGTGCAGTCCATTGTGGAGGAAGCACCGAATTTGACAAGGCTGCAAACTAACACATCTGTGTCTTTCTGTTAATGTTCCTTTGACATCATGTGCAGTCTATAAGGGCCACTCAGGCCAGTTAAGAACAAACTAATTAATAGACTACAGCATTCTAGTATAGTGCTATAATAGTAGAGAAAACATTTATGAAACATACTTTATTGATCATGTTCAAAGTGCACTCGAAGACTGCGTCGAAGATCTTCGGGATCTCCCCGGTGATGTGTCCACCCAGCTTGTTGACGATGGTCGCCATGGTGCTGAGCACCTCGGGCTCTCTGGCGGCAGGGACGTTGCGCTGGTAGTCGATGAGTACGGCCTCCAGCAGGGGCGGTACAAAGTTCTCCCCCACCTGTAAGAACCACGGAACATGGTAGAACGTGACCAGTTAATACTGAGCCATTCAGTCTAACGTTAAACAAACTGTCAGATAACTGGGTGCTTGTGGCTACCAGCGAGGGCTTGGGGCTACCAGCAAGAGTAGCAGTGGTTCAAGTCATCGGCACCATAGTTATTTTAAAGGAACATATCTTGGTCTGTGATGTGAGCTATTCTCTGCCTCTTCAACCTGTAAGTGGATGAAATAGTTTCAATGGGCATGATGCCTCTGGATGAGGTTGGTGTCCAAGGACCTATAAGGGCTGTGTGGAGTTTAAGCTAGTCCAGACAGCTAGTTGGATCTTTCTGGTTGTCTTTCTGCCTCCGGTTTCTCTATGGTGTGGTTTAGACAGGCCATCTATGGCCTGAGAGATGCCCGCTCTGATCCCACCATTACATTTAGATTCCTTTTCTTCTTTACTTAATTAACTAGGCAAGTCAGTTAAGAACAATTTCATATTTTCAAGTACAGCCTTCTAAGAGGATCTCTAGGAGAACCACTGGTCTACAGCATTCCCTATAGGCTGCGACTCTAGATTTGATTAAGACAGGACAGACTCGCCATTTGTGGGTCGTTGGAGCGGCTGACCCAACCTGAGATCAGCTTGAGCGTTTCTCTCTTCACCGTCCTCATGCTCCGGATCAGGGGCTGCTTGGTCACCATCTCTCCTAGTAGGACAACAGAGAGAGTTAGTTAGCTAGCATAGGGTTTAGCATGGTAGCATGGAGTTAGCATTGGAGAGCTCAGTGACACTTTAGAAATGTTATGCTGTGTACAAAACAGAGAACTCGGAAATCTCCAACTTCAGTGCGTTCAAGACAACTGAGAACTCATGAGACAAAAAAAGCTCAGACTGAGAAAAATGGTTGTGAACGGTCATCCAACACAGAATTTGGGCCTCTTTCTAGAACGCTGACTTTCCGACCTGAAGATCACTGACGGCATGACATCACCTCATATTTTTCAGAGTTCCCAATTGTCTTGAATGCACCGTTAGAATGGGCTTGTAGTTCTGTGACTGATGCCGCAGTTGTAGACAGACAGTTAAGCACACACACACACCAAGACAAACAAGCACCTCAGGCACACAGATCAGATAGACACACAGACCACTCACAGACTCGGTACACACGTCTCACCGTTGGTCTGGATGGCAGAGGAGATGTTCTCACTCAGACACTTGTAGACATTGAGCATGTCCAGGTAGATACGTCCCAGCTGCACCACGAAAGGGTGTCCCACGGCCTTGCAGGCCCGCACGTTGGTCTTCAGGATGCTGCCCAGCTGACGCACTGTCTCTGCATCCTTCAGGATGTCCACATTCTGGAGGGGAGAGAGAGACAAGTCAGTTAAAATGCTTTCACAAGGCCTGCCGGGTGCCGCAGTGGTTAAGGGCGCTGTACTGCAGTGCCAGCTGTGCCACCAGAGACTCTGGGTTCGCACCCAGGCTCTGTCGTAACCGGCCGCGACCGGGAGGTCCGTGGGGCGACGCACAATTGCCCTAGACTTCGTCCAGGTTAGGGAGGGTTTGGCTGGTAGGGAAATCCTTGTCTCCTGTGGCGGGCCAGCGCGACTCCTGTGGCGGGCCAGCGCGACTCCTGTGGCGGGCCAGCGCGACTCCTGTGGCGGGCCAGCGCGACTCCTGTGGCGGGCCAGCGCGACTCCTGTGGCGGGCCAGCGCGACTCCTGTGGCGGGCCAGCGCGACTCCTGTGGCGGGCCAGCGCGACTCCTGTGGCGGGCCAGCGCGACTCCTGTGGCGGGCCAGCGCGACTCCTGTGGCGGGCCAGCGCGACTCCTGTGGCGGGCCAGCGCGACTCCTGTGGCGGGCCAGCGCGACTCCTGTGGCGGGCCAGCGCGACTCCTGTGGCGGGCCAGCGCGACTCCTGTGGCGGGCCAGCGCGACTCCTGTGGCGGGCCAGCGCGACTCCTGTGGCGGGCCAGCGCGACTCCTGTGGCGGGCCAGCGCGACTCCTGTGGCGGGCCAGCGCGACTCCTGTGGCGGGCCAGCGCGACTCCTGTGGCGGGCCAGCGCGACTCCTGTGGCGGGCCAGCGCGACTCCTGTGGCGGGCCAGCGCGACTCCTGTGGCGGGCCAGCGCGACTCCTGTGGCGGGCCAGCGCGCGCTAACCAAGGTTGCCAGGTGCACAGTGTTTCCTCCGACACATTGGTGCGGCTGGCTTCCGGGTTGGATTGCACTGTGTTAAAGAAGCAGTGCGGCTTGGTTGGGTTGTGTATCGGAGGACGCATGACTTTCCACCTCCGTCTCTCCCGAGCCCGTACGGGAGTTGTAGCGATGAGACAAGATAGTAGCTACTAAACAATTGGATACAAAAAAAATATATGCTTTCACGGACAACATATTGTAAGTCGCTCTGGATAGCTTTTTACTGAAGTGCAAAAAGACGAGGCTTTGCCAGTTGAAACAATTGGGAGAAAAAGCACCGGTAATGATGTTGCTGTAAAACTACAAGGGCCTCTTAAGACAGTGGGTGTTTCTCTTAATTTCTCCATGGCACAGCGGTACAAAGTGGGGGACACTTGTGTTGTTTGGGTTGTGCTGCATGCATACAATGTAAAATGCTTTGAAACCAAGGTTTACAAACACAATCCCATAGTGGAGTGAGACTTACCTTGGTGGCCTGTTGGATGATGCTGTCCCACACCTGGTTGGGTAGCAGCATGTACTTCTCGATGAGGTGCTCCTGCACAGCCTGGTCTGTCTGGGCCCCGATCATGTAGCCCACCGCCTCGTAGAACGTGTGCACCTGAGGCGAAGAGAGATGAGGTGGATTACGGGAATATGAACATCTGCTGCTTCATAACCAACTCCAGCCATTTCACATGACACCTGGAAACAGGGTGCTCCCTGAACTTGGCCAATGGAAACTCAAAACCCGCGTTGCCATTTGAAATTGTTTTTCAACTACTACTGTATTTTACTCTAAGTTTTGATTGTTTTCAGGGGCCTGTAGCTCAACTGTGTTACGGCTAATCTTGGTGCATCTGTGTACCTGTTGGGGCTGGAGGTCACAGATGATGGTGTTGATGTTGTTGAGGATCTCGTCGATGAAGGGCATCACCTCGCCCACCTGCACCTGGACAAAGTGGCGCCGGCACTTCTGGGCGATCTTGATGAAGGTGTCGCACGCCATGTCCTGCACGCCGTCGTGAGTCTCTGCCGGGAACAATTACGTTCAAATAAAATGCTCAATAAAAGAAACACTGTTGGGGCGTGTTCAGTTGGGCACGCTTTGAATCGTAACCCGCAAAGAAGTGTTTCTTATTGGACTAGTCCAGGTAGTCCCTCCCTGTTTGTTGGTTTTCTGTCCAGTGACAAATTAATATAGCCCTGGTATTTTGCATGGATGCAAAATGACACCAAGGAAATCCATTTTCACACAACACTGAAAACAGTATCCGGTATCTTTTTAAGATATGCAAGTGGTGACCTGAACAAAGTTGCTTACCGTGCATGAACTCAAAGAGCTTGTTAACGACGGTCTTGAGGAACTTCCAGTGAGCTCTGAGGAAGCGTGGGTACTGGCCCACGATGTACATGATGTTTGAGGCGATGATGGCCTTGTTGTCCTTCCCCCTCTTCTGCTCACAAAGACCCAGAAGGTCCTGGAGACATGATGAGAAAACGACAGTCGGTCAACAACACAGAAACGCAGCTCAGTACATCCTGGCAGTCACTCTACAGCAGCATTTACATGTTAAGTCTTGTCAAGTGACTTGGACGTGGAATTTCGCCATAAGTGTATGATTTTTTTTATTTTATTTTGCCAAATGTCAGTTCGATCAATCACTCCAAGTACCCACTGTTCTGAGTCCGCTGCGTAGACACAGCCCTGTTACTCTGCGCCCCTCATGACACAGGCTCAACACGCACAGTCGGACTGCAACGTCTCAAGGGGCAGGCCATTCAATTTCTGAACAGTAAAGGGAACATTTCTGGTCTAACAGAGAACAAAATTGATAACTAAGACCAGCAACTACTGCATGTGTATATTGTCCCCTTTAAAGACTGTTGCTATCTGTGAAGGTGCAGTGTGTGTATGCGCGTCTGCGTGTGGCTGCAAGCGCTGTGTCCGTTACACAGACTACTACAGACCTTGATGACGGTGACCAGGAACCTCTTCTCGTCCTCCTCGTGCATGGCTCCGCTGATGGAGCCGATGGCCCAGCACAGCGTGTTCAGGTTCCTCCAGGACCACTCTGTCCCGTTGACCTGGTTGTGCAGCTTCTCCGTCATGATGCGCTCCGTGTCCGCATAGTCCAAATGGGTCAGGTAGACTGGGGGGGGGAGAGGGGGAGGTATGCTAGTCACAGAGAGGGGGAGTATGTGTATCGTGCCCTACCTTATCAACAGTGAACAAAAGTGTGAGGGAAAGATGTGTGCTGAGGTGTGTGTCACTGACAGATCTATTGTGGAAAGTACATTTGACAAAGGAAAAGATTGAGGGGCAACTATACTTGACATCACACTAGAGAGAGGGCGTGTGTGTGTGAGATGTTTAGACTGTCCTGGGCCAGGCACTCACCCAGTGTCTCTCTCATGTTCTTATAGAGGTTGATTGAGTCTGTGTCCTTCATGAACTCTCGGACCACCTCTCCCTGGTCGTTCTCCACCACCAGCACCTCCTCTGGCTTGGCCATTCGGCTCACCATCAGCGTACGCACCTGTGTTACCGGGCAGACAAAATGCCAGTGACTATTAATGGACAATCTAAATAAAGAGACACCATGGAGAGGCAGGGACTGTCAATAGGAAACACAGTAGAACGTCAAGGTTGTGTTCAGTAGAGAGAAAATGGTTTGAAGTGGTGGGAACTATATGAACTTGTCCGACTAACACATTGTTGTCTTTTGTAGATTGCTTTGCTAAGGTGTGCCCTATGCCACGACCCTGAAGGACATTGGTTTGTTGGAAGGTCAAAAGTGTGTGTGTGTGTGTATCCGTCCGTCCGTCTCTGTGTACGTTTCTTCTCACCTTGGAGAGCACGGGCAGGTAGAGGTGCCGGCGTGGGGGAACGTCAAAGTGCTGGCTTCCAGAGAGCAGGGGGGAGGTGGAGGTAGAGAAGGGGCTCTCCCTGTAGAGCTCAGCCGCCAAATGGTTCCAGTACTCCAGACAGATCTTAAAGATCTCCGTCTCCTCCACCTCAGACACCAGCAGCATGTAGTGGAGAGCCTGGGGGGGGGGGGTAAGGAAGGTAAGGAGAATGATTAGGATTGGGGGGGCTAGCTCCATTTCAATGGTGTGTGACTTGAGGATAAAAACTAAAAGGGAAAATTGGTACAAAAAAAAGAAAAGAACTTGAGGTCAAAGGCATGAACGTCACCTCCACAAGTGTCTCCCTAAGGTTGGGCCTCTTCTCGATGAGCTGTCCGTGCTCTTTCAGGAAGGTGCAGAGGAACAGGCTGAGGTTCTGGATGAAGTTCTGCTCGTCGTCCTTGCCGTTGGAATATGCCAGGCGGATGTTGGTGTTCAGGGGGAGCATCTACCACGAAGAGAGAGACCGGTGAAAATACAGATTCTTTGATGCGCCAATTACTGTTAATACACACATTACATTTTATGTAAAAATGTAAGCTAACTTCTTAATAGTTCTTATGATGCCTGCAGTATGATCGTTGTTGAAACATACGGTCTGCAGTATCCGTTTTTTTTTTAATATATATAACCCATTGGTTCTGGTCCATCATTTGGGTACCACTGCTCCAACAGTTTTGACAGTAGGCTTAACTGGCCAGCAGATAGAACTATGTGTACCCGTTTGAGCAGACATGGAGTGTACCCGTTTGAGCAGACATGGAGTGTACCCGTTTGAGCAGACATGGAGTGTACCCGTTTGAGCAGACATGGAGTGTACCCGTTTGAGCAGACATGGAGTGTACCCGTTTGAGCAGACATGGAGTGTACCCGTTTGAGCAGACATGGAGTGTACCCGTTTGAGCAGACATGGAGTGTACCCGTTTGAGCAGACATGGAGTGTACCCGTTTGAGCAGACATGGAGTGTACCCGTTTGAGCAGACATGGAGTGTACCCGTTTGAGCAGACATGGAGTGTACCCGTTTGAGCAGACATGGGGTGTACCCATTTGAGCAGACATGGAGTGTACCTGTTTGAGCTGACACATGGTGAGCGTGAAGAGGTTGACAAACTGCTCCTCGTACTGGTTGACGCTCACACCGGCGATCTCCGTCAGACACTTCAGCGTCACATTGCGGAACATGGGTACGTTCAAGAACTGGGTACAGACGAGAGAAAAAAAGAGGTTAGTCAACATGGTCGTATTCACTAGGCACCAATCAGGAGAAAACTGACTGAAACATGGGACTACTTGAGCTTGTCCAATAAGAAAAGTGTTGGACCGAAGTTGAGTACACAAAAGTTCACCAGACAAAACTGAATCCAAACATCACACTTGATTTTATGTGCATTTTATACTCTGTACTTTAACACATTTGCTGATAACGAAATCTGAAAATACTCTGGATACATTCAGTAATATAAGAATATTCCTAGAAAACGTGTGGTAGGTGCAACATAAGACAAAAAAATGACAAGGGTTTGAGTGAGAGGACTAACTGGTGTCTCCAAGTGCCCACACGCCTCAAAGAAGATTATTCAACTATAAGCTTCTCTTTTTTTTGCTCTCCTATCTGTGCTGTTGAGGAACTAGAGCAAGCACACTTGAAGTTTAGTCTTGAACTCTAGTTCCTCCATCGCACAATTACTATTTTGGTTTACGCAATCCAATAACATCCCATTATAAAACGCCATCTGGATCAAGTGGGTATGTTTTGAAAGCTTGTTCTATTGCCAACATGACAAGCTGTTAAAAAATATGATATTACAGTGTTCACAAGGCAATTCAGAGAAACAGATCATTGTTTTAGTTCACATAGAAAGGAGTCATCAGTGCATTCAGGTGTGTGTGCTGCTGCAAATTCCCTTCACAATTAACATAGGCTCATTCTGTTCAGGACAACCCAGGGTATGACGCCATGTCATCTTGTAACTGTACATCAAACATAGTGATCATAAATGTTGACACTATATGACAAGAGTTAATTGATTTGGAAATGTGAAGTGCACATTTGGAAGTGTTTGGCTTACATGTATGACAAAGCGGTATTTACTATAATCCTCATGCCTCATCTTTCAAAATACATAGTCCTCTTCATTTACAGCATTTCCCCTCAGTCAGACAACGACAAAAAAATCTAAAGTTCTCCAACTACCGGGAGGGATAGGGGCAGCTTCTGGCCGCACGCGGTGCTCAAGTTCAGAATAGAGCGCTGTGAAGTGCAGAGCCAGAGCTCTGACTTCATGTATAACATGTTACTGTACAGACCCTACGTTCAAATTTGGGCACTTATTAGTGGCCAAAGCTGCCATTTTCAGTCTGTATACATACGGGCATAAGTGTTTGAGTGTTTGCAGCAGACCAAGTCGCCGAAGCAACAAGGTGCAAATGCCTCAACTTTCACTATATTGTTCCTCCGGTTCTATCGGCGTCCTTTGTGAGAGGACGCCGATAGTTTAACTGGTGTTTTGAGTTTCCACAAGCCGGTATTGCTGAATCACAACAAAAACACAATAAAATTGCCTAGGGAGATGTTTCAATGGAACCGAGAAGTAGTAATAAGTTGATACTTAGTCATTTAATTTTCAGTATGGGGACAGGTGCAAGTGAGTCATCAGGAGTTGAGTTACCTTGTACACCAGAGTGCTGATCAATTTGGTCTCAAATATGTACCCCAGGGGGATCCAGTTCAGGAAACGCAGGAGAGTCTCAAGTGTGGCTTGGACCAGAGGGGCATTCTGGGAGTTTTCCTGCAGAAAAAGTTTGCATTTTACATATTGGGTATTCAACATGTCAATTTCATATCAAGACAGTTTAGAATCCCTGAGCCATTTGCTTACCATGACAAACTGGCAGAGCTGGAATATTTGTGAGAATTCATTGCACATGCTGAAAGAAAAAGAAAATCATTACTAAATAGCATGTCAGTGTACAATTCAATCTTATCTACCCATGCTTTTAAATAATATAATAAAAACCTTACAATTCAGTTGCCATGAGACTGGTAATGACATCAACCACTAATACGTAGGAAACAGAGTCTTTGCAATATACAGTACATCTCCAAGCAGCCAAAGCATTTACTGTATAAATAAGCATTTAATTATACTGTGTACACTACATTGTATCCTGTGCATATGACAAACGTTAGTTATTAGGTAGCTGGACGTTATGTACCTGTCCTTCAGGTGCTTGGCCTTGACCTGGGTCATCTGTCCACTGGAAAAGTCAAAGACCTCCTCACTTAGCAGCTTGAGGATGATCATGTTGTTCTGACACAGGCTCTCGCTGGTGCGGCTGGCACCCACGATGTCACTGATGAAGGTGGGCCAGTGCTTGGGCCACTCCTGCTTCAGGATCTACACAAGCAGAGGAGACGCGCTGAGTTTGATTGTTTCGGTTTTAACCATTTGTAATGACAGGACAGACGTGTGTTTCTTAAGTTCCTTTTTTTTTTTTTTTTTACCTGTACGAGGATCATGTTTAGTTTAGCAATGTACACTCCATCTTTCTGAAACACACAGATGAAAAATGCAGATGAAATTTGGGAACGAGCACAGACTTTCGGAACACGGAAAACATTGCAGTGAGAACAGAGTCAAACACAGGAAAGACTCTTTACCTCAACATTTGCAGCGTCAGATGAGGTCTTGATAATCAGACCAACGACATACTTCTTTATTCCTGAAAACATTGCAGAAATGTTTATGACTCGACATTGTCAAAGATCAAATGTTCGTGTCTGCATAACACTACATTTCATTACATAACATTAGCGATATAGTCTAGCCACGTTATTCCCTTATCTTAATGTCGCTGTTCATTCCCAAGCATGGCCCTAATATAGTTGTGTTATTCCAAACAGTCTATGCAGCGGGTGTTACCTTCACATTGATTTCTTGGAAGAATCTTCCAGCGTGTTTTGATCACAGTCTCCAGAATTTGCAGTGCATAGTACTGGAATGAAGAGGAGGGAGAGGCTTAGACTATCAGGAAAAACATATAACTCACAACGACATCTCATTTCCACTAAGACGACAGATATTGTATATACAAATGACATAAAAAGCTAACAAATAAACAAGAGCCACGCATCTCTATGGATTCAACTGGACTGCCTATGCCTGGCTGTAATGATATGCTTTTCAATGTTGAGAGAGATAGATATATATATATATATGTGCCCTGGTTAGAGGATGTAAACCGATCACAAGGAATGCATCACTGGCACACATACTTTAGTCTTCATGTTCTGAGAAAACTCCAGGATGGTGTCGACTCGTGTCCATGCGTCCGGGTGATCCTTCAGGTTGGTCAGCACCTCCTGTGCCATGCGTTGCTGTGGAAGAGAAGAGAGAGAAACTGTTGAGAGCTGTGTGGCTTTAAAGGTCTAATCCACAGTTGAAATAATCCGGCCACTGTTGTTGTTAAAAGCTAAAGGATGGAGAAATGTAAACACACAAATTCATAGCGAGAGCAATGGATGCAAGGACTGTTCAGGCTATACAGGTGTTTTTTTATGTTTACAAACATGTTAGTAAATTATGTTTATATTTTGAGTAATAACGGGGTAGTTGTCTGGCTACCCAAACTCCTTGCTCCGCCCACTGACCTTAGTTTTTTCTTCACAATGAGTCTGGATCTGAGTACCTCCCAACAATTTCTAAATTGGAAAGCTATTGTAGACTGTAGGATTGGTCCATAAACCAAAGGGTTGGGCGAGAGCCAGAACACATGTGGGTAAAGCAACTGAAAATTCAGTATTGGCTTTGATACTCAGTCAATTAGAGATGATCCAATCACTGATTACTTTGTTGTTGTACAAAACCCCTGATTTTCAGACTGAAGTATGTAGCGAAAGAAAGAGCAGCATTAGGGCAAAGAGCAGCTCTCACCTGTGATCCAATGTCATAGTACATAGAATTGACTACATTGTCCAGCAGATTGATGTCCAGCTTCTGACTGAAGTCTAGCAGCTGTCTTGCTGCATGATCCGCCAACATTGTCATGTTTGCTGGCATAGAGCTCTAGGAATGGAGGTGTGAAGGGAAACATGAGAACAAATGACATAACTTAACTACAGACACCTGTAAATAAAACCTGACCAAAACAAATGGCTGATGAAATATATGCCACTGTCCCAATATATTATTTTCACTCCCTATATTGCTACACCCACCCACATGTAACAACGGCGAAATACTGAGTGTGAGTAAAATTGCGACATCACTCGCAAGCTTGTAAACTTTAATTGATAGGCAATTGCGACACTATGGACCACAAGTGGTACTTATGGCGCGTTCAAGTGCTAATCGGAACTGGGAAAATCGACAATGTCCGACTTGTAATCTGGTTTTAGTTATACACGTGCCGGGTTCAACCAGCTAGCAACTCGGAAATTTCAGCGTTTTCTAGTTCCGACAAGCACGTCAACGCCGCAATACAGCAACCCCTCCCTCCCTCCATCCAGCAATCCAAGAGTGCTACTACCGCTAGTCGACCATGTTAGCTTGCAAGCTAACGTTACTGTTTCATTTATGGTTAATTTAGCGTTTACTATTGTTAGCTAACGTTACCTCTATTGTGAATACCACATAGTTACGTATACATTAACTGACCTCAAAGTTGACACAGGTCTAGCTACTTTATCGCATATACTAACGTCTGGCTAATGTAGCCATGTTAAGTCTAAGATAATCAATTAATTGACTTCACTCACTCGTTAACAAAATATAAAGTCATATTCACAATAATAGCTAGCAAGCGAGTTTGCTATAAAAACAGCCAGCTAGCCAAAGCTAGTTAGCCAGCTAGCTATTAGCATATGCTAACGTTAGCTACATCACCATTCAAACTTCAGATTCAACCCATTTGAGTTACACAGCTAGCTACCAAACTCACCTTATGTCTTTAGTCTTTCCGTTGTAATGAAAAAAATAAGACTTGGCTCTGATTTTAAAACTCTCGTCTGGCTGGGTGTCAGGCTATCTCATGGCACACGTTCCAGTGTGTTTGACATTCGCTAGCTAGCTTCCTGGCTAATTAGCTAGCTAGCCAAATGATTTATGTCCTGATAGCACGCCGTTAGCTGTATGTCCTGCCACTGAAGCGAAGTTTCAGTATAATTTACATTTAGTAATTCACCATATGTCAAATAAATGTAACAGACTAGTCTAGAAGTATCTTAGCAATGATTAAGTCGTTGCGGACGGCGAGAAATGTTATCAAGTTAGCCTGCTGTTGCACAAGCCAATGATGACTTAGCTTCCCTTGGCTGGCTAGCTAACAATTTACGGAGTCACACGTATTGCGTTATTCCGGTTCATAATCACAAAGTAAAATAATCTTGAGTTTATTATTGGTTCTATTCCTATATAATGTTTGATAGCAGGGCTGTGTAAGCTAGCTCTTCATCTCATGCTTCAAACCCAAGACCGGTTGAAACCGGTTAAGACTGGGATATTCCATCTAGGTTTTTCGGCCCATGGCGCCGCGTAAAATTTGGACTATGTGCACGCCCTTGAGGTATCCGATTGGTTTGTCATAAAATGGTACAAGGGCTGTCCTGTTATTTTACAGGCCAACGATGCTGTCAATCAAAATGAACATCATTCCTTCAGTACCCATGCGGCTGTGTTTTCCGTTGGTTTGGGGGGTCAACACACCCCAAAACATATATAATAATGTACTGTACATAGACTTGAAATCACTTTAATAATAGAGCACTAGTAACTTTAACAATGTTTAAATGTTTACAAACTGCCCTAACCATCTCATATGTATATACTGTATTTTAGTCTGTGCCACTCCGACATTACGCCTCCTAATATTTATATATTCTTTAATTACATTCTTTTACTTTTAAGTTTGTGTTTATCAAATCAAATTGTATTTGTCACATGCGCCGAATACAAAAGGGTCTAAACCTTACAGTGAAATTCTTACTTATAAGACCTTAACCAACAATGCAGTTTTGAGAAAAATAAGTGTTAAGTAAAAAATACAAATAAAAAACAACAAATATTTAAAATAGCGAGGCTATATACAATGGGTACCGGTACATTGTCAATGTGCTGGGGCACAGGTTAGTCGAGGTAATTGAGGTAGTATGTGCATGTAGGTAGAGTTAAAGTGACTATGCATAGATAATAAACAGAGAGTAGCAGCAGTGTAAAAGAGGGGGTGGGGGGACAATGCAAATAGTCTTGGTAGCCATTTGATTAGCTGTTCAGGAGTCTTATGGCTTGGGGGTAGAAGCTGTTAAGAAGCCTTTTGGACCTAGACTTGGCGCTCCGGTACCGTTTGCCGTACGGTAGCAGAGAGAACAGTCTATGACTAGGGTGGCTTGAGTCTTTGGCAATTTTTAGATCCTTCCTCTGACACCTCCTGGTATAGAGGCCCTGGATTGCAGGAAGCTTGACCACAGTGATGTACTGGGCCGTATGCACCACCCTCTGTAGTGCCTTGCCGTCGGAGGCCAAGCAGTTGCCATACCAGCCAGTGATGCAACCAGTCAGGAGGATGCTCTCGATGGTGCAGCTGTAAAACTTTTTGAGGATCGGAGGACCCATGCCAAATCTTTTCAGTCTCCTGAGGGGGAATAGGCTTTGTTGTGCCCTCTTCATGGTCCAGACACACTATCTTGGTGTGTCTGGACCATGATAGTTTGTTGGTGATGTGGACACCAAAGAACTTGAAGCTCTCAGCCTGCTCCACTACAGCCCAGTCGATGAGAATGGGGGCGTGCTCAGTCCTCCTTTTCCTGTAGTCTACAATTATCTCCATTGTCTTGATCACGCTAAGGGAGAGGTTGTTATCCAGTCACCACACGGCCAGGACTCTGACCTCCTCCCTATAGGCTGTCTCATCTATTCGTTTCATTTTTATTTACATCGTTGTGTGTATTGTTGTGAATTGTTAGATATTACTGCACTGTTGGAGCTAAAAACACAAGCATTTCGCTACACCCGCAATAACATCTGCTAAACATGTGTATGTGACCAATAAAATGTGATTTGATGATTTATTGCCAAATTGTTTTATGACAACTAAACTCAGCAAAAAAAGAAACGGCCCTTTTTCAGGACCCTGTCTTTCAAACGATAATTCGTAAAAATCCAAATAACTTCACAGATCTTCATTATAAAGGGTTTAAACACTGTTCCCCGTGCTTGTTCAATGAACCATAAACAATTAATGAACATGCACCTGTGGAACGGTCGTTAAGATACTAACAGCTTACAGACGGTAGGCAATTAAGGCCACAGTTATGAAAACTTAGGACACTAAAGAGGCCTTTCTACTGACTCTGAAAAACACCAAAAGAAAGATGTCCAGGGTCCCTGCTCATCTGCGTGAACGTGCCTTAGGCATGCTGCAAGGAGGCATGAGGACTGCAGATGTGGCCAGGGCAATAAATTTCCATTTCCATACTGTGAGACGCTTAAGACAGGGAGACAGGACGGACAGATGATCGTCCTCGCAGTGGCAGACCACGTGTAACAACACTAGCATAGGATCAGTACATCCGAACATCACACCTGCGGGACAGGTACAGGACGGCAACAACAACTGCCCGAGTTACACCAGGAATGCACAATCACTCCATCAGTGCTCAGACTGTCCGCAATAGCCTGAGAGAGGCTGGATGGAAGGCTTGTAGGCCTGTTGTAAGGCAGGTCCTCACCCGACATCACCGGCAACTACGTTGCCTGGACCAGACAGGACTGGCAAAAAGTGCTCTTCACTGACGAGTCGCGGTTTTGTCTGACCAGGGGTGATGATCGGATTTGCGGTTTTCGTCGAAGGAATGAGTGTTACACCGAGGCCTGTACTCTGGAGCGGGATAGATTTGAAGGTAGAGGGTCCGTCATGGTCTGGGGCGGTGTGTTACAGCATCATCGGACTGAGCTTGTTGTCATGGCAGGCAATCTCAGCGCTGTGCGTTACAGGGAAGACATCCCTCATGTGGTACCCTTCATGCTGGCTCATCCTGACATGACCCTCCAGCATGACAATGCCACCAGACATACTGCTCGTTCTGTGTGTGATTTCCTGCAAGACAGGAATGTCAGTGTCCTGCCATGGCCAGCGAAGAGCCCAGATCTCAATCCCATTGAGCACGTCTGGGACCTGTTGGATCGGAGGGTGAGGGCTAGAGCCATTCCCCCCAGAAATGTCAAGGGGACGCAGGTGCCTTGGTGGAAGAGTGGGGTAACATCTCTCAGCAAGAACTGGCAAATCTGGTGCAGTCCATGAGGAGAAGATGAACTGCAGTACTTAATGCAGCTGGTGGCCACACCAGATACTGACTGTTACTTTTGATTTTGACCCCCCCCCCCCCCCTTTGTTCAGGGACACATTATTCCATTTCTGTTAGTCACATGTCTGTGGAACTTCTTCAGTTTATGTCTCAGATGTTGAATCTTATGTTCATATAAATATTTACACATGTTAAGTTTGCTGAAAATAAACGCAGTTGACAGTGATAGGAAGTTTCTTTTTTTGCTGAGTGTAGTACAGAAATATAAATATCCCATAATGTACATGAAATACATAACACCTTTATGTTCCCAAATGTGATGTATATACGCAACGACTGAAAAAAAGTATGATCCTGAAATATATAGCAAATGTTAGGTTACATATATTTAGTCACAAAACATTAGACAAATAATTGTCGAAAGAAAATGTATCACAAGCATCCAAATGTAAGTGGTCAACCTATTGTATTTCCTGCAAAGTAGGATATCACAAGACAAAGAGTACCCTAAACTGTTCAATGTGATAATTTTTATAACCATAGCCTAGTACTACAATTCACTCTGGTCTGTCTCACACAACAAAATAATGTAATAAACATGAAATTCCCCATTATTACTGTATGTATACAGATCTCCTACCATGCATTTATCCTTTTTTATAATAGAAGCATCTCTACCACTGTGTGTCAGTGTTGTAGACGTTCGCCTCAATGTAGCCCTGCCTACCTGTCAAAAAATGCACTCCTTTTACTTTTTAGTCATCCTCATTACTTTTCTTTTCCGCTATTGCTGCGTTTCCCTATCCCTCTCTGACTTCTGACTGTTTCGGCTGTGCTGGCCGCTTCTATAGCCTGGGCTGCTCTGGGTACTCTCGAGCCTTTTGAGGATGTCACTCCCTTTATTCTTTTCATCGTCCAGGGGCAAGTAATGCTCACTGGCATCTGAGTAATGGTCATCGGCATCTGAGTAATCGGCATCATCTGAATAACGCCCAAAATCCGCCCTCCCCCGCCCTGCTTCGTCATGGCCTTCATCCTCATCTTCTTTTTTGGACTTCAATTCATCTTTCTCAGCCTCCTGCTCTCCTTCCCGTTTTTGGTCAGCAAAGCTGTCTTCATAATCTTCTGGGTATTCATCCTGGAAGACCATGTTGTAAATAGCCGGTGTGTCTGTCTCGTCCTTTTCACTGAGAAAACAAAATGAATAAACACTTAACACAAAAAAATATAAACTCTTATACCATGGCATTGTTGAATACTCGTTTCTGATGGACTTGAAGGGCATTCTAGAGCGTGCATTATTTCAGCACGGTAGAATTCAATAGCTTTAGTTCATTCTTACATGTTCTATGTTTGAGCTGCTTTTGAAACCAAAAGTCAAACTGAAAACATTATTGGCATTGTTGAATTCGATTTTTAGAAGAGCAAGCTAATGGTGTGTTTGTAAATTAAATCTGGAGTGCCAGAGTGCGCTCTGGGCGTTCGTAAATTCAGAGCGTGTCGCTCTCGGAGCGCACACTAGACGCTCTGGCCAAGGAGAAGCATTGATCCAAGCGTTCTGACCTCACACCCGCAGTCAAGCACCCAAGCTAACTGCTAGCAACTTCCAGACACAAATGAGAGAACACCTCACTCTGACCATTTTACACGCCCTAGCAGAGCTGGTTCGTATGTTTTCATGTTATCCAGAGCGTTGGTGACTGTAACTGTACTGCTGGCAACAATTTAATTCTGATATTTTTACTAACACCGGGGCCATATTCAACGGGTATTGAACGATCGCAAATCCATCAGTTATTCTGCGCTAAAACTGATGGTTTGGCTAGCTAAACTAGCAAGTATGTTTGGCTAATGATTTTGACTAATGAAGTATGTTTACAAAATGTATAATTCACTGTCATTGAGCCAGAAGTCTACCTTTGTTTTGGGTCACTGGAGGAGGTGGTCCAGCATGCAGATTCTTGGCCACCTGGCTGCTGGGACTTGGGCACCTTGCCACTGACAAAGTCCTCACTCACTCCACAGCCTCGCAGGGTGTCTGTGTAGCGCTTCTCTGCAGCGTGTTTGGCATTCATCTGTCAGTAGACAGAAGTGAAAAATAGCATACATCATGACCAGCGATGGGAAAATAGTCAGTCATACCTTTATTATTCATGCAATATACACTACCGTTCAAATGTTTGGGGTCACTTAGAAATGTCCTTGTTTTTTAAATAAAAAAATGTTGTCCATTAAAATAACAGTGTATATTTATTGTAGTGTATATTTATTGTGTGAATGAGGCGTGTGTGTGTGTGTGTCGATTCTGGTCACCTGTGCAACCTGCTCCAACAGCAGAGGCCTCCCCTTCACTCTCTCCTGGATTTCCCTCATCTCCTCCTGGTACTCCTTCCTCCGCTGAAAGTCCTGCTTTCTGTTTGAAACACACAAACAACCTTTCACCCCTGTCATCCTACAACCCTCAGCCCTGAAATAACCCTGAGCCCTGACCTATTCAACAAAAACATCACTTTTACAACCACAGCTTACTATTACTGATATGGAAAACATAGTCACAATTGAGACTATTGAGGCAATGTTCAGTTCAGTCTTCAGGTTTGCATTTCCACTCATCATTTTCATATGAAAAGACCCAGATACATCAGATTGATAAACTGTTTTTTTTTTTGGGGGGGGGGGGGGTTCTTGTTTGCTACAAGTATAATTATAATGTTATGGATTTCTATATGGGTACCTGAACTGCTTGAGCTTGAACTGGTTGGTCTGGGAGAGGGGCACGTGGGCATCATTGGCTTGGGCGCACTTCGAGACCACCTTTGCAAGCTTCTTCTCTCTCTGCTTCTGTCTCTCACTCCATCTCTCCTCCTCTTCCTCTGCCTTCTTTCTCTGCTCAAGCACCTTTCTACTCAAGGAGACAAGGCAGTCATCGATGACAGGAAGTCATTGGTGGAGGAAGGACTTTGTCAAAAGAGAAAATGAAGGCCAAGGGCACTAGAAGTAGAACTAGGGGGGATAATGTCAGAGGTTGGGCATTTTATTGTTTTGGAGCTGGGAGTGTATAGGAAGTCCACAGGATTCAACAGACAAGGGTTTCAACTTTCAGGCCACAACTATTCCTAAAAAGAGCAACTAAAAGGTCTTCTGAAGCTCTGACTAGCTTGTCTAAAAAGGAGACGCCCCTTGCTATTCTATGTGGGTAGTACCTTACAGCCTCTTGGCGTTTTTTGCTGGCATCGGTGACTTTGGCAGGCAGCTGTTCCAGACTGCCTGAGAGGGAGGAGCAGAGGCTAGAGTTGTGTGAGTGGACGAGCCCAGCTGTGCTGACGTAAGGCCAGCGCTTGGCCCGGGGACTCATCTGCTCCTTCTCGATCTCGGCCAGGATGCGTTCGCGGTGCGAGGGGATCTGTGACGTCCGGAGCTGGAACGGCTCGCACGTCGTCAAAGGCTTCACGTCGCGCCGGCTCTCCAGCTGCTTCTTGAACCTCCTGTAGCTGGCATCGAAGTCGGGCACCACCGGGTTTATTTTAGGCCTGTAAGGGGCCCTGTTGTCATCCTCGGATCCAGCGGTGTCCCCCCGGGCTCCATCCTTAGCATGCTCCCTTTTGCTAAGGTGGCGTGCCAGCATGCTGGTTGGCATGGAGGCGCTGTGGAGTAGCTCCTGTGCCCTCATCTGCATCTTGATGGCACGGTACAGCTGCTCCTCCTTCAGTTGCTCGCCCGTAGCCGCCTCATACACGGCCTTGGGCACGGGCTTGGCCCTGAATGGTCGGACTCTCTCCTGGCTGATTTGCTGGAGGTTGCGGAGCTGCTCCTCTCTCTGCTCCCTCTTGAGACGTTCACGCTCCAGGAAACTGAAGGGCCGCTGGATGGAGCACAGACGCTGCTGCTCCCGCTCGTGCATGGCCCGCCGCGCCTCGTCGCGTTCGTGGAGCTCCTCGTATGGGGGCAGGCGGACGTGGACGGGCACGGAACTTGCACGGAATTTGTGCTGGCACTCTGTCAGCTCCTCCAGCTGCTTCCGCAAGGCCGCGTTCTCCAGCTCGATCTCTGACCGTGTCTTCACACCTTTCTGGCCCTTCTGGTTCTCCCGCAGCGTCATGTGGAATGGCTTGGGGATGGTCACTCTGGGTTTCCAAGGCTCGTGTTTGACATCTTTGCACCCTTGCTTCTGGTCCTTACCCTTGATGCCTTTCTTGTGGTCCCCAATGAGGCTCTGGAGGGAGGATGTGGATGGGTGGCGCTGGCGAGGCGACAGCTTGAAGTCATGCCACATGTTCTTGATGTGCTCTTTGGGGGAGGACTGCAGACCCTTCTCCACGTTGTTGACTACAGCACCTTCCTTGTCAGATGTGTCCGATAGCCCAGAGCCCCTCCTCAGCTCCAGAGCCGAGTGGGCCTTCCTCAGACGCCTCACGGGCATGGGGCTGATCTTCGAGTACGATCTGGTGAGCGAAAAAATGATTTTTACACCATTAGAATATGAATTGACTGAGTACAGTACACCTTCCAGAAGCAGATATAATGTACCCTACCAACTTCAGCATATTATCTTGGTGGTTAATCAAGAAAAACAACCAATTCCAAGCAAGAGCAAAAACACACCTGTGTGCCTGTGCCCCCTGCACGTTTTCCGAGGGTGGTGCACCTTTGGGCTCCAGCTTCTTGTGGTACATGCCCTCTAGCTCGGCCATGGTGCGGAGGTGGGCCCTCTTCAGCTCCTCCAGCTTACGATAGTACTCCTCGTTGGAGAAGTAGAACTCACGCAGGTCGATGTGGTCCCCCGTCACTCGGTAGTCTTTGATCATCAGGGATCTGCCCTTCCCGGGGGCATCCCCATCACCGTAGTCAGACCTCGAGTCGTCATACTGCAGCTGAAAAGTCAAAGAACGTCAATAAAAAAACATTTACGTTGTGCACGGACTGTAGAAAATGTCTCTGTGGAATCCATTCCATACAAATAATAAATGTCAAATGGTCAAATGCAAAATCGACTTAGTCTCGGGCCATAACAACATCCGTGCCAACATACCCTCCAAACACTGGCTTCTCTGGCATTATCACTTAAGTAAGCAATTGGAAGCAAAGGGTATCTTGGATAGGATTGTGGCTCCAGGAAGAAAAAGCCTTTCAACTGTATTTCTATGACTTTAAGATACATCTTAAAGGGGAAGCCCTATATATATGAATATGCCAAATGCATGGAAGTGTATCATCATGTAAGAGTAGCACTGATGACTGGACGTGTTGTAGATGGTTAAAGCATAAGGCCTAATATGAATTGAGTAGAGCATAATATGAGATGGCTACTTCATGCCTAAGCTCATTATCCCCAGCTCTGTGGGTTTGGATGACCTATCCATATGGTCACGCACAGAAGGTGGGGTGATAATGGAAGGAGCGTGTGTTCAACTGTCACACTAGCTGCTCTGCCTCCAACCATCTCGATCTTCTTTCCTTCCGGTGATGAATGGATGAGATCCAATCATACATTTACAAATATTAAGAAAATAAGTCTAAAGCTTGGACAAGCAATTCTAACGAGTATCCTACTGATTACAGTACAAACCAGATCAAAATGAATGTACTCTCTACATTTAAGAAACTATTTGGAGATGCCCAGATGTAGGGCAAATCCTTGTCCAGTGAGGAAAATAAAATGGGATTTGAAATCATGTTGTCCAAAGGAAATTAAGCATTTAGGATTACTGGCACTGTGACGTCAGTGTAATCTAGTAAATGAGGGAAGCCATAAATAGGCCAGTAACAAATTATGCAGGTCAAATCCTCTCCCACACAGGCAGGTTGACCTGAACAGGCAAATTTCTGTAGTAACATTTGAGAACAACAGACATTTTATGAGAATCCACCTACATAAGTAAATGCTTCACCTGAATTTCCCAATCTTCAACATGAGTCTGACATGAAAGATAATTCAAGGCATATCCACTTAAATTTACATCACTATCCAGTGTCATAGGCTTGTATAGGCTATAAATGATGCCTAGTTACATCAATTTAGATGTTTGGTAGCAATGTATGATCAATATGTTGTATGACTAAGCCATCTAGCAGATCAATGAGGGAGGATCCAAGAATTAGCCTATTATGGAATGAAGAACCAGAAATAATAAAATGAAAAACGCTGGCTTCCTATGTGCAACTGGTGTTCTATTTGTCTTCAGATCAACATAATGAATGAGGGTATAACGTTGATGGATTAGTTAGTCGGATGAATGGCATCTCGGCAAGTGTCGGATGGTGTCCTCTTTCCACCCGTATGATGGATTTCATCCAATCATTTAAGAATATTTCTGGATGCTTAGCTCAGCTTTCAAATACAAAACTCATCTGCCGATATCTTACCTCTTTTTCGTAGTCTCGATTGTCAATATGACCAGCTACTGACGAATATGGAAGGGTTCGCTGCCTTTCATACAACGCCAACGGAGCCTTGGTGTGTGGGTCTACCGGCGTTTTCAAACAGGAGGTAACCAGGACGTTGGCGCGATGGGCATTCGCCATTGTTTCCCCTGTTCTTGCTTTCTTTGTCAAAGTTGAACCTAATAGAGACGCTGCAACTACTTGGCAAAAGCTGGCAAAAGCACAGCAGATGCTCTCCAGAGCGGTTGTGGTTGTAAAGGAAATTACTAGCTGTTTCAGGAAGTCAATAGTTTTTCATCTTCTTTTCCTTGAAAACTGTTAGGATATAAATGCTAATAAATGTAAATCTAACGGATTTTTTTGTTGGTAGAGTATTTAATTATATATAATAATATATATTATATAGTTTATTTTTGCAAGGTATGAAAATGTGGTGTTTTGTTTGTCAATTTACATTTGTGAATATGACATTTGGCCAAAATAATAAGGAAATTAATTACATAAAATTGTTTCAACTTATTTCTATCGTAAGTAAAGAATCCAAGCAGTGCATCTCTCCATAACAGTGCAAAATCTTCATGAATGTGTTCAGTTATAAATTTACTGTTCTCTTGCTACAGATTCCTTACATGAATACAATTCCAAAAAAAGAGGCTACACGTTTCTGGGTGTTCATTACAAAAGGTAACGTTACAATTATATATTTTTAAACTTCCTCATATAGAAGTTGGCAGGATAATATTTATCAATCATTTTAAAAGAAACTTCCTTAATTTTGTCAATAAGTATGTGTGTGTGTGTGTGTCAACATCCAACTTTTTTTTCCCAGTGGTCAAAAAGTACCCAATTGTCATACTTGAGTAAAAGTAAAGATACCTTAATAGAAAATGACTCAAGTAAAAGTAACCCAGTAAAATCTTACTTGAGTAAAAGTCTTAAAGTAGTTGGTTTTTAATATACTAAGTGTCAAAAGTAAAATAAATCATTTCAAATTCCTTGTATTAAGCATTTACAGACAGCCAGGGCACGCGCCAACATTTAGACTTCATTTACAAATGAAGCATGTGTTTAGTAAGTCCACCAGATCAGAGACAGTAGGAATGACCAGGGATGTTCTTGTAAGGGATTTCCTCCTCTTCGTCTGAAGAAGAGAGGCGAGAAGGATCGGAGGACCAAAATGCAGCGTGGTAAGCGTCCATGGTTTTTAATAGGAAAACCCAAACATGAACACAACTACAAAACAAGAACCGTGAAAACCCGAAAATAGTCCCGTGTGGCACAAACACTGACACAGGAGACAACCACCCACAAAATACCCAAAGAATATGGCTGCCTAAATATGGTTCCCAATCAGAGACAAAGATAAACACCTGCCTCTGATTGAGAACCACTCTAGGCAACCATAAACTTACCTAGACAACTACACTGAACACAACCCCATAAATCTAATAAACCCCTAGACAAGACGAAACACAATAAATCACCCATGTCACACCCTGGCCTAACCAAAATAATAAAGAAAACACAGATAACTAAGGCCAGGGCGTGACAGTTCTCTTGATAAGTGTGTGAATTATACAATTTTCCTGTCCTGCTAAGCATTCCAAATGTAACGGTGTCAGGGTGTTCCTACTGATGAGTTTCCTACTGATCAGTCAATTAATTAATTGTAGGTATGTTCTGAGGGTCAGGTCTTAACATGTTCCTGAATAATAAAGCAACACCTGAGGGAATGGCATCTAAAACAATTGAAAAATCTTTAGGTGTTACAGGGATCTTGTAAAGTGATAAGAATTCCTTATAACTAAGTAAAATACCCTCTGCATTTACAAGTTATCGCACCAACAGGATATTATTTCTGAACCAATATTCTAAAAACAAAGAAGGATTTTTATACAATATCTCCCAATTATTCCATATATAATATCTGAGTGGAGAAAAATTATGCTTATAAATGAAGGACCATTACAAGAAAACCTGCAGATGAAAAGCAGAGTTTCACTGGAACTTTGTCAATATTATAATTGAAAACCAACATGAAGTTAAGGCCACCAAAAAGTAGAGAAGACATGATGAGGAATAAAGTTCGACATAGAAGTGTGTCTTCTTAGGATTTTTTACAATCCAATTGATCTTAAAAGTATTATTTAAGGGAAATTATCATACTCATAAGTGTTCATTACAACAGTTTTCCTGATGTAATGGGTTCGGTTTCTCCAAAGAAAGTTGAAAAGCATTTGGTCTATCTCTTTGCTTATTTTACCGTCAAGATTTAAAGACAGAGTATCGTATGTTAGTCAAGAGATACCTTCAGCCTTGGTTATTAGGACTCTTCCTTTCAAAGATAAGTCACTATGTAGCCATTGACTTATCTTCTTCTGGGTTGTTTTTAATAACAAGGTTACATTTTAGTAAGCATCTATATTTCTGATCCTTAGTAATGGTTATGCCTAAATATGAAAGTTCTTCTTTCACTGGAATACCATAATATGAAGTTGCCACACAACATTTGACAACCATGAGTTCCCATGTATTAATGTTTAGACATATAATCCTTTTCCAAAGCATCTGGTCTATCACATTGATCGATATGGGAATCTGACTAGCATCTTTCAGAAAAAGTGTAGTATCGTCAGACAGCTGGCTTATAATCATTTATTTACCAGCTATGGAAATACCGTGTATAGGACTATTATTTAAAGAATTTGTAAGAAGTTAATAAACACAGATACAGTGAGATAGGACAACCTTTAACTCAAATCTAGGTGAGGTGCTATGTTTGTTTGATAGAGCTGTGACCATTCCTATAGAGAGTCTTGAAACCCTTACAGAAAGAAAAGGGAAGAAAAAAATAATTGCTGAAGACATATTTCCCAAGGGAGTGGAAGAGGAACCGATGCTCCACTGTGTCAAAAGCTGTATAAAAATAATATGAAGCTATCCTCGGTTATTAGGTCTGAGTAGTCAAGTATGTCTAATACTAGTCTGACATTGTTAGAAATATGTCTGTTCCTCATAAAGCCAGACTGTGTTTCATCAATGATTCCATCCAGGACTTTCTTTAATTATTTTTGCAAGTAGTAATGCTAATATCTTAGTCATTATTCAGAAGACAAATTGATAACCCCAGAGTCATTGTAGGAGGGAGAACATTGTTTTTAATACTCTTTAAAAAGATACTTGAAAATAACTTGTACAATTCTGCCGTAATTCCATCAATACCTGGGGATTTATTGTTCTTTTGATGGCTAATACACTCGATAATCTCTTCAACTATGATGGGTTCATCACACTGTTTAGATTCTGTATCACTGATAGTGAACATTATTCAGGGAGTCAAAAAACATCTGTGATTCCTGACTGTACGTAGAGCTATACAATTCCCTGTAAATGACCTTCAACAGTGTTGTCTTGTGATCATGCCATCAATGTTTTGTGATTATTGGTGTCGTAAAAATGTTAGCTAACGGGTCAGCAATTAGTATGTTTGACATTTCAGTGGAAATACTAATCATATTTTTGATTAACGGCTTGGCAAAAAATATAGGTCCCGTATTATCGGCATACGGTCCCCGGTTATCGGCAACCTTACTAGATAGTTGGCTAGCCTCCCTTAAAAAAATAAAAAAATACTTGCATGGCAACTTTTCATTGCGTAGCCCGGTGCGCCCTCCCGTGGACTCATTAAAAAAAAAGTTTTCCCCAACATTCAGTGTTGTAACCAAATAAAGTCTCATCATTTGTTTTACAGATTAATCTTATGTTTTGAGACAGAAGATACGTTTAATACTAAAATATGAGTTTAAATAAATACACCTTTAGTTTCAGTTATGTGCATTGTGTCACGAACCGCCTCTAAGTTCGTAGCAAAAAGGGAGATAACGTGGAGATAAGGAATAACTAAATATATTTATTAACTGAAGTAAACTAAATACATTTAACAATGGGGTGTGTGTGTGTAGTCTGTAATCAGTAGTGTAAGTGAGTGGTTGCGTGCATAAATGTGATAATGAGAGATGTTGAAAGGTGCCAAAACTAAAACAAAACGGCCACAAAAATGCCACAACCAAAATCTATCAGTGTCTGCATGGAGAGAGTCTCCCCAATGTAGCGCAAGTAGACAATGGACCTGATCCGACAGCTCAGAGCCTCTGCTCTTTTCTGTCCATAAGAAACAATTGGATTGGTGGAAGGGGCAGGGCAGGAGCAAAGAAGGAGGGTGTGGTCAGCAGGGCATCCCCCGAGGCTGAATGCCCTAAAGTTTATCAGAACGGGCGTAGATTAGTTTAGCCTTTTTGCTTTTTCCGAAATGAGTTCGTGGTGTTTTGTTTTAAAAATAGAAGTAAAAAATAAAATAAAAAAATAAAAAATGAGGGATAAAATGGGAGAGGGGTGCTAAGGAGTGCATTCACATATATCTACACATTTTCGTACACACACAATTTAAATTTAAAAAAATCCCTCTCTTCTAGGTCAGTTTCAGCATTATGGACATGGGTGTATCTGTGTTCCATTTGGCCTGTCCCATGGCTTCCTTCAATGATGGGTTGTGGGTGGCTCTGTTGATGAACTTCTGGCCAATGATTGACTGCCTATTGTTGATTGATGTCAGTCCAGATATGCTGTTAACGTAGTGGTTGCTGATGTATCTTGGTAGTCTGTAAGCCATTTTTGCTGCCATGTTTTGGACTATCTGTAGCCGATTCATCTGCTGCGGTGAAGCTGTTATCCAGGCTGGCAGGGCGTATTCAAAGAGGGATCGGATGTAGCTGATGTAGACTTTCAGCACTGTCTGAGGTGAGGCTCCATATTTTCTTCCGCACAGCGTTTTTTCCGCTCTCTCTATGTTCGCTGTATGGATTGTCCAGCGCATGTTCTTCTGGAAGGTGACTCCACAGAATTTAGCTTATTTTTCTGCTTTTATTGTTTCACCGTAGAGTTTGAGATCTATGGGTTTCCTGGTTTTCTTGCTGGTGCTTCTTGTGAAGAGGACGCATTGGGTCTTTTGTGGGTTCAATTTTACTCGCCACATGTTAGACCACGACTCGATCATTTCAATAGAATTCTGGAGTTTTTTTGCAGCAAGTTGAGGATATTTGGAGCTGGACCAATAGCAGAGGTCATCAGCAAACTGAGACTTGACCTATGGTGGGTGGAGGGTAGTAGATATCTGATATGTAGAGTAGAAAAAGTAGCGGGCTTAGAACTGCACCCTGTGGGACACCTGCCTCCGGGGTGAAAGGTGAGGATATTGCTGTGGAGACCTTCACTTTAATTATACGGTTGTGGAGAAAGCTGGTGATGATGTTTCTGATGGAGAGCGGTAGTTTGAGATTGGAGTCTGCGAGCCAGTAACACAGTCCATTGTGCCACATCTTGTCAAATGCTTTCTCTATGTCAAAGAAAACCGCCAGGGTAAGTTATTTTTTCTTGAAGTTCCGAAGGATGTCCCTCTGACAGTCTTAGAATGTTATCGGTGGTTGATCTTGCTTTCCTGAAGCCAGCGTGGTGGATTCCATGGAGGCACATTTCCTCGGTGTGGCCGCTCAGTCTTTGGGTGAGTACTCTCTCAAACAGCTTCCCGACATGACTAAGGAGGCTGATTGGTCTGTAACTTGTGACGTTGTATGGGTCTTTGCCAGGTTTGTGGATCATTGTGACAACTGCAAATTTCCAATGAATGGGGAAGAGGTGTACTTATCCTGGGTACACACACACCCGGGCCGAGGTGTGTCCCATTTCGCTGACGACACTCAGCAAAGAGAAAGAAATCGGCAGTGGGAGGGTCATCACAATTGACAAACAATTAAAACACTGTTGGAGTTTGTGTTGCAGAGATGAACTTGGAAAGCAAAGGAAGAAATACACAAGATGGTTGAATAAATATATATTATGTTATTTAATTTTTTTACAAATAAAAAATGTAATATGAAAACAAACAATTAAATCTCGACCTCCATCCCTATATTGTCACAGAAACCACAATAACAAAAATCCAGCTTCACTACCACCTCTAGAACCCACTTCACACACCTGCAGTGGAACCAGTGCTGGCAGAAGTCACAGCACACCCATAGCACCTCGGACCTACACTCCTGCGGGAGCTTGCAGGTGGATCACGCTCCCCGCAGTGAGCACAGCAGGTGGTGTCTTCTTTTATTTGGAAAACATAAATTAAAAAACACATTAAATTGATAAACATGGTTTTGCAAAATGTAGAAGTACTACAGCAACAAAATGTATACAACAGAGAGAGAAAGAAAGATTATGATGTACCTGAGAATGCTGCCATGGGTGGCATGACAGAGGTGGAGCTTTTCTCTTGCTTTTCTGTGCTGCAGTTAAGAGAACAAGTAGTGTTAGACAGAGCATGTTTCATGAAAACCCTTTTCAAATGTTTTACAACAATACCTCTGGAGGAAGCTGACAAAGTTTTGGAGGAGGTGGACATGCCTTGAGGGCTGGTGCTATGGACTGTAGATATGTAAAGAAAGGGGGGAAAAAAAATCGAAACATTGCAGTTTTATAAAACACATAAGTCATTTTTTTGTCATTTAACATGTGTTTACCTGTGGAGGTGGCTGTATTCAAATTGCAGGGGGCAGGGACACCAGCTGCTAGGATGGTGTGACCAGGGGAGACGGAGGTGGCAGTTGGTCCAGAGGAAGCCACGTTGGTGGTGTGCATCGCACTGGCGATGCAGCTGTCAGGAATGGTTCCAGCGGGAGGTCCAGCAGAGGTCCAGCAGAGGTCCAGCAAAGGCGATGGAGTCAATGGTCTCATCCATGGCAGCCCTCTCCTGTGCCCTCTGTGTTCTGAGGGCTGCCCGACGCTCTTTCTCCTCTGCCTCGGCCCCTACCTTCTAACCCCTCTCCTGCCACTGGCACGTGTATTTCTCCCTGGTGAGGTATGTGGCAACCACAGGGAGTCTTCTGTATCGGTCTAGACGATACTTCAGGACAGTAAGGATGTGCCCTAGGTCCTTCGCTATCAGCCCCCCCTCTATTAGGGGGTGCTCTTCTAGAGCTAGGGCTGGAGCAGGGGCTGGGACTGGAGCAGGGACTGGGACACTGAGGGTCCTCCTGTGGTTGCTGGGGAGGAGGTGCTGATGGACGGCACAGTGCTGCTGGTTCCAGGAGAGGCGGTAGTTGGACCCGGTAGAGACCGAGATGGCATTAAACGGGACCCTTCAAATGGCTGAAGGGTCAAAAGGGAAGAGGCCACACTTCTTAAACCCTTCCACCACGTAGCGCATGTCCTTGAAGTGCTGGTACGGGTAGCGGAATACTCTGGCAAATTCTGATTTGTTTACAATCTAGGAGTGGTCAAAATGGCTGAGGTCTCCAGCTACCTTGGAGAACTCCGCACTTAAAGGGCCAAAGTATGCCACATCCAGCAGCTGCAGGACATGGGTGCAGTGTGGTGAAAGACAAAGAAGTATAACCCCTTAGTGCCGCCACGAGCACCTCCAGGTCCATGTGGCTCGTGTCCATTGAAGAGAAAGAGAGGGCGCTCCTTCACTGCATACTGAATGAAGTGCTGAAACCACTTCCTGAACAGGTCCCCGTCAATGTAGCCACTGTTTGACTGTCCATACAAGGCTTGGGGGGGACTACCATTGTGTAGTGGCCACCGGACTCCAATTGTGATATGGTAAAGCTTGACAACATTCCATTGTTTTCGTGATATTTATTATCTAACGCTTACAATGTATTTCCTTTTTGCTTACTTAGCAGTTACTAATATATCAACATATCAACATCGAATTTTACGCTATACAGTGGGTCCTACAAAATGTCCAACATGTTACTTTTTTTGAAAACTCTCAAACCCAAAATTACATAAATTGCAATAAAAATCAGTGATCAGCTAGCTAGAAGGGTGTCTTTAGTTGCAAAACGAACAGTTATTTTACAATCCATTTAAAATATTGAGGTCGAGGTGATTTAGTCCTCCAACCTCTAGAGAGTGTCCGAAGTTAGGGGGCGGCCGATATTGGGGGAAAATTTGCTATATTATCCAGTTTATTTAATCTATATCTATTATTCAGTTTATTTTGTAACTCAATCAGTTCTATATTCTCCTCCCCGAGAGGCCGCCTGGGGACCTCTGAGAAAGGGAAGTTATCTTAATGATCACATTATCTTCCTCAGCTCTTCTGGGTTTTAGCAAGATTACTACCAGATTTTCTATGGTATTTGGCCATTTCAAAATTTAAAGAGCTCCCAGTTCTTGCAATACGATTTTTCTTCACAAGCTCTTTCCCAAAAGTGTGAGAGCAGACCTTTAACCTAAAATGTAACTATAATAAGGAGCCATTTAGCTTCCAGTAAGATTCTCTACCAAGGTTAGTATCAGGGGTAAATATTTTGACATCAATGTAAATGGCGCTATGGCCTGTGAGGGGAGTAGTACAAATATTTGTAGTAACACACTCACTATCAATACATTTGGATATAAGCCACAAATCTATTCTGGACTGTCTGGAACTTGCTTTGTTACTCCAAGTGAATGATCTGTCAACCGGAAACCTCTCTCTCCATAAAATCAAACTTTTCCATAAAAAATATGAATCCCAAATTCTGATTGGTTGGCCTACTTGGGAGACATCGATCAGTTGTATTATCTATAGTAATATTAAAGTCCCCTCCTATCAATAATAACAAATTGGGAAATTTAGATAACCAATTAATGTATCTCTACAGATTCAAGCAACTCATCATTCTCATGTTTGGTGTTGTACCAGTAGAAGTTTACAGTAATGAGCGTAATGTCATTGATCACAAGACAAATAAAGTGACCATTGGGGTCACAGTCTGAGTGTAGAATATTACCACCAAAGGTATTTTTTATTGTAATGACCCCAGCGGAGCGCTCAGAGCCATGGGAGAGCCAAATATCGTTGCCCTAACTTCCAAAAGTTGGCATCAGCAGAAATTGAGTGTGACTCTTATATACACTGCTCAAAAAAATAAGGGAACACTAAAGTAACACATCCTAGATCTGAATGAATGAAAAATTCTTATTAAATACTTTTTTCTTTACATAGTTGAATGTGCTGACAACAAAATCACACAAAAATGATCAATGGAAATCAAATGTATCAACCCATGGAGTTCTGGATTTGGAGTCACACTCAAAATTAAAGTGGAAAACCACACTACAGGCTGATCCAACTTTGATGTAATGTCCTTAAAACAAGTCAAAATGAGGCTCAGTAGTGTGTGTGGCCTCCACGTGCCTGTATGACCTCCCTACAACGCCTGGGCATGCTCCTGATGAGGTGGCGGATGGTCTCCTGAGGGATCTCCTCCCAGACCTGGACTAAAGCATCCGCCAACTCCTGGACAGTCTGTAGTGCAACGTGGCGTTGGTGGATGGAGCGAGACATGATGTCCCAGATGTGCTCAATTGGATTCAGGTCTGGGGAACGGGCAGGCCAGTCCATAGCATCAATACCTTCCTCTTGCAGGAACTGCTGACACACTCCAGCCACATGAGGTCTAGCATTGTCTTGCATTAGGAGGAACCCAGGGCCAACCGCACCAGCATATGGTCTCACAAGGGGTCTGAGGATCTCATCTCGGTACCTAATGGCAGTCAGGCTACCTCTGGCGAGCACATGGAGGGCTGTGCGGCCCCCCAAAGAAATGCCACCCCGCACCATGACTGACCCACCGCCAAACCGGTCATGCTGGAGGATGTTGCAGGCAGCAGAACGTTCTCACTTTTGAATGCTTGCGGTGCTTTCACTCTAGTGGTAGCATGAGACGGAGTCTACAACCCACACAAGTGGCTCAGGTAGTGCAGCTCATCCAGGATGGGACATCAATGCGAGCTGTGGCAAGAAGGTTTGCTGTGTCTGTCAGCGTAGTGTCCAGAGCATGGAGGCGCTACCAGGAGACAGGCCAGTACATCAGGAGACGTGGAGGAGGCCGTAGGAGGGCAACAACCCAGCAGCAGAAATGCCACCCCGCACCATGACTGACCCACCGCCAAACCGGTCATGCTGGAGGATGTTGCAGGCAGCAGAACGTTCTCCACGGCGTCTCCAGACTGTCACATGTGCTCAGTGTGAACCTGCTTTCATCTGTGAAGAGCACAGGGCGCCAGTGGCAAATTTGCCAATCTTGGTGTTCTTTGGCAAATGCCAAACGTCCTGCACGGTGTTGGGCTGTAAGCACAACCCCCACCTGTGGACGTCGGGCCCTCATACCACCCTCATGGAGTCTGTTTCTGACCGTTTGAGCAGACACATGCACATTTGTGGCCTGCTGGAGGTCATTTTGCAGGGCTCTGGCAGTGCTCCTCCTGCTCCTCCTTGCACAAAGGCGGAGGTAGCGGTCCTGCTGCTGGGTTGTTGCCCTCCTACGGCCTCCTCCACGTCTCCTGATGTACTGGCCTGTCTCCTGGTAGCGCCTCCATGCTCTGGACACTACGCTGACAGACACAGCAAACCTTCTTGCCACAGCTCGCATTGATGTCCCATCCTGGATGAGCTGCACTACCTGAGCCACTTGTGTGGGTTGTAGACTCCGTCTCATGCTACCACTAGAGTGAAAGCACCGCCAGCATTCAAAAGTGACCAAAACATCAGCCAGGAAGCATAGGAACTGATAAGTGGTCTGTGGTTACCACCAGCAGAACCACTCCTTTATTGGGGGTGTCTTGCTAATTGCCTATAATTTCCACCTGTTGTCTATTCCATTTGCACAACAGCATGTGAAATTTATTGTCAATCAGTGTTGCTTCCTAAGTGGACAGTTTGATTTCACAGAAGTGTGATTGACTTGGAGTTACATTGTGTTGTTTAAGTGTTCCCTTTATTTTTTGAGCAGTGTATATATATATTTTTTTTTCCATCTGTTTTAAGTTGTTTAGAAAATAAAATAAGGCCTTTTGCTTCACATTGTTTCGTAACCCCCTAGAATTAAGATACACTATAGACAAAGACAAAACAAAAAAGGTAATATAATAGTATAAACTGTAGGATGAGTCAAAAACGTAGGAGCAGTGAACGTAAACTATAAGGAACCGAGATCTGCACAGAGCACTTTTTTCTGAAACTCGTCAGTCTATTCTTGTTCTGAGAAATGAAGGCTATTCCAGGCGAGAAATCGTGTACTACTCCATTCACAGAACAGCTCAAACTGGCTCTAACCAGTATAGAAAGAGTAGGAGGCCCCGGTGCACAACTGAGCAAGAGGACAAGTACATATGAGTGTCTAGTCTGAGAAACAGACGCCTCACAAGTCCTCAACTGGTAGCTTCATTAAATAGTACCCACAAAACACCAGTCTCAATGTCAACAGTGAAGAGGCGACTCCGGGATGCTGGCCTTCTAGGCAGAGTTCCTTTGTCCAATGTCTGTATTCTTTTGCCCATCTTAATCTTTTATTTTTATTGGCCAGTCTGAGATATGGCTTTTTCTTTGCAACTCTGCCTAGAAGGCCAGCATCCCGGAGTCGCCTCTTCACTGTTGACGTTGAGAGTGGTGTTTTGCGGGTACTATTTAATGAAGCTGCCAGTTGAGGACTTGTGAGTCATTTACAACATTAACAGTGTCTACACTGTATTTCTGATTAATTTGATGTTATTTAAATATATTTTGTGCTTTTCTTTCAAAATCAAGGACATTTCAAAGTGACCCCAAACTTTTGAACGGTAGTGTATATACAAATAAAAGGGGTACCTACTATTTTAAGTGCATATGAAAATAAAGAAAACTATATATATTTTTTGTGCAAATCAAAAGTTTGGACACACCTACTCATTCAAGGGTTTTTCTTTATTTTTTACTATTTTCAACATTGTAGAATAATAGTGAAATAACACATTGGAATCACGTAGTAAACAAAAAAGTGTTAAACAAATCAAAATGTATTTTATATTCTTCAAAGTAGCCACCCTTTGCCTTAATGGCATTCTCTCAACCAGTTTCGCCTGGAATGCTTTTCCAAACCATTTCAATTGGGTTGAGGTTGGATGATTGTGGATCCCAGGTCATCTGGTGCAGCACTCCATCACTCTCCTACTTGGTCAAATAGCCCTTACACAGCCTGGAGGTGTGTTGGGTCATTGTCCTGTTGAAAAACAAATGATAGTCCCACTAAATGCAAATCAGATGGGATGGGTTATCACTGCAGAATTCTGTGGAAGCCATGCTGGTTAAGTGTGACTTAAATTCTAAATAAATCACTGACAGTGTCACCAGCAAAGCACCCCCCCACCATCACACCTCCACCTCCATGCTTCACGGTGGGAACCACACATGCAAAGATCATCTGTTCACCTACTCTGCGTCTCACAAAGACACAGTGGTTGGAACCAAAAATCTCTACTTTGGACTCATCAGACCAAACAACAGATTTCCACCAGTCTAAATGTCCAATGCTCGGGTTTCTTGGCCCAAGCAAATTTTCTTCTTATTGGTGTCCTTTAGTAGTGGTTTCTTTGCAGCAATTCGACCATGAAGGCCTGATTCATGCAGTCTCCTCTGAACAATTGATGTTGAGATGTGTCTGTTACTTAAACTCTGTGAAGCATTTATTTGGGCTGCCATTTCTGAGGCTGGTAACTCTAATGAACTTATTCTCTGCAGCAGATGTAACTCTGGATCTTCCTTTCCTGTGGCGGTCCTTATAAGAGACGGTATGGTATTTGGTATTTGCGACTGCACTTGAAGAAACTTTCAAAGGTCTTAAAATGTTCCAGATAGACTGACCTTAATGTCTTAAAGTAATGATGGACTGTCGTTTCTCTTTGATTATTTGAGCTGTTCTTGCCATATTATGGACTTGGTCTTTTACTAAGTAGGGCCATCTTCTGTATACCACCACTACCTTGTCACAACACAGCTGATTGGCTCAAATGCATTAAGAAGGAAAGAAACTCCACAAATTAACTTTTAACAAGGCACACCTGTTAATTGAAATGCATTCCAGGTGACTACCTCATTAAGCTGGTTGAGAGAATGCCAAGAGTGTGCAAAGCTGTCAAGGCAAAGGGTGGCTACTTTTTTTGGTTACTACACGATTCCATATGTGTTATTTAATAGTTTTGATGTCTTCACTATTATTCTACAATGTAGAAAATAGTAAAAATAAAGAAAAACTCTTGAATTAATAAGTGTTCTAAAACTTTTGACCGGTAGTGTATATTGTCCATAATGTCTATACACACCACCATATACATACAGTTGAAGTCAGAAGTTTACATACACTTAGGTTGGGGTCATTAAAACTCGTTTTTCAACCACTTCACAAATTTCTTGTAAACAAACTATAGTTTTGGCAAGTCGGTTAGTACATCTACTTTGTGCATGACACAAGTCATTTTTCCAACAATTGTTTACAGACAGATTATTTCACTGTATCACAATTCCAGTGGGTCAGAAGTTTACATACACTAAGTTGACTGTGCCTTTAAACAGCTTGGAAAATTCCAGAAAATGACGTCCTGTCTTTAGAAGCTTCTGATAGGCTAATTGACATCATTTGAGTCAATTGGGGGTGTACCTGTGGATGTATTTCAAGGCCTACCTTCAAACTCAGTGCCTCTTTGCTTGCCATCATGGGAAAATCAAAAGAAATCAGCAAAGAAAAAATGTAGACCTCCACAAGTCTGGTTCATCCTTGGGAGCAATTTCCAAATGCCTGAAGGTTCCACGTTCATCTGTACAAACAATAGTATGCAAGTATAAACACCATGGGACCACGCAGCCGTCATACTGCTCAGAAAGGAGACGCGTTCTGTCTCCTAGAGATGAACGTACTTTGGTGTGAAAAGTGCAAATCAATCCCAGAACAACAGCAAAGGACCTTCTGAAGATGCTGGAGGAAACCGGTACAAAAGTATCTATAACCACAGTTAAATGAGTCCTATATCGACATAACCTGAAAGGCTGCACAGCAAGGAAGAAGCCACTGCTCCAAAACTGCCATAATAAAAACAGACTACAGTTTGCAACTGCACATGGGGACAAAGATCGTACTTTTTGGAGAAATGTCCTCTGGTCTGATGAAACAAAAATAGAACTGTTTGGCCATAATGATCATCGTTATGTTTGGAGGAAAAAGGAGGAGGCTTGCAAGCAGAAGAACAACATCCCAACCATGAAGCCCGGGGGTGGCAGCATCATGTTGTGGGAGTGCTTTGCTGCAAGAGGGACTGGTGCACTTCACAAAATAGATGGCTTCATGAGGAAGGAAAATTATGTGTATATATTGAAGCAACATCTCAAGACATCAGTCAGAAAGTTAAAGCTTGGTCGCAAATGGGTCTTCCAAATGGACAATGGCCCCAAGCATACTTCCAAAGTTGTGACAAAATAGCTTAAGAACAACAAAGTCAAGGTATTGGAGTGGCCATCACAAAGCTTTGACCTCAATTCCATAGAAAATTTGTGGGCAGAACTGAAAAAGTGTGTGCAAGCAAGGAGGCCTACAAACCTGACTCAGTTACAGCAGCTCTGTCAGGAGGAATGGGACAAAATTCACCCAACTTATTGTGGCAAGCTTATGGAAGGCTACCCAAAACATTTGACCCAAGTTAAACAATTTAAAGGCAATGCTACCAAATACTAATTGAACTTCTGACCCACTGAGAATGTGATGAAAGAAATTAAAGCTGAAAAAAATCATTCTCTACTATTATTCTGACATTTCACATTCTTAAAATAAAGTGGTGACAGTGAATCTTTACTAGAATTAAGTGTCAGGAATTGTGAAACTGAGTTTAAATTTGGTTAAGGTGTATGTAAACTTCTGATTTCAACTGTATATATTTCAGACTGACATTGCTTGTTCTGATATTTCCTGTCTTTTTTGAGGATTTCTGTGTATTGTTAGGTATTACTACACTGATGGAGCTAGGAACACAAGCATTTAGCTGCACCTGCGATAACATGAAGAAAATGTGTACGTGACCAATAACATTAGATGACCATTAGACATTGGACTCAGAACCACTGTTTTCTTTTTCCCGTTCAAGTGGGACCATAGTCAATTCTGCAGTGATATATGGTTACATTAGGTTGTTACCGTTCCCCTCCTTTTTTGTACCATAGTACTAGTTTTGTTTGTGTCATTCTAGGCAGTGTTACCCAGTCTTGTTCAGAGTCAAAAAGGCACCTCTCTTTAAGTCGCTGAAGGATGATATTGTTGGATGCATTACTAAAGTCTGTTTTTTATCCAATTGTTTTTTGATTGTTTGCCTGTTTGTTTTCTTACCAAAACATTAGGGCAAGAACCCAATAGTGGACTTGCATGGTAGTATTTATTTTGAATTAAATTAAAGAATACATTTCGGGGTTTTTCATGGTGTAAATCTTTTTCTTTTTATTGCCCTTCTGATATTTCAATGAGTGTGTTCCCTTTGGAAAGCAATTTCCTAAACAATGTTCAGCAAGTGTCTCATCCAGGGTCATGTTCAATAGGAACCAAACAAAATAAAACTGAAAGAGGGAGATGGGAAAAGACTAGTTTCTATCTACGTGGGCCGGCACCCGTGTCTGACTGGGCCGTGGCTCCGACGGGCCTGCTCTGACTTGGAGCCAAGGCAAGGCCATGGGTACTTTTTTTTTGTTGCTTGGATTTACATAACAATGGCAAACTCAATATTAACACCTCAAAAAGCAACAGTCTTGAATGATGCAGAGGTTTGGGAAACAACACGAGAGCTTACATTAAAGGGATACTTCGGGTTTTGCCAATGAGGCACTCTATCTACTTTCCCAGATTCACATGAACTCGTGGATACCATTTTTATGTCTCTGTGTCCAGTATGAAGTAAACTAGAGATTCACGAGCCAATGCTAAGTAGCGTTACCCATAGACTTCCAGTCATTGCGCTAACGCTAGTTAGCAATTGCGGTAGTGATAGTTAGCAACTTCCTTAAAACTACACGCAGAGACATAAAAAATGGTATCCACGAGTTCCTGTGACTCCGGGGAAGTAGATTGCCAAAATCCTGAAGTTTACCTTTAACATAAAACATTGGCAACACCCAGTGCTTCATTTGTAAATCGGGAGGTGCCGGAACAAACAGTGAGCATTAGAGGGGGGTGACCTGGGGAGTTCGGAGGTAACAGAATGCATTATGATTTTTTTTAAATAATAAAGCATTGCATTAGTACAATCACATTTGTGTAGTGGCATAGAGCAGTAGAGTAGAGGCACTTTCAGAAGTTGCATACATGGGGTAATTTTTTTGTAGCATAATGTCCAGGAAAATGTTGGCCTTTTATAAAAGCATTTCATGCAATTCTACGTAATTTTACACGATTGGAGACTTTGGCAGAAGCTTTCTTAATACCACACAAATTATGGAAATGGCACGCTACTTTGACACTGACAAACTAAGAATCAGAGATCAATAAAGAACAACCCTGTCCTGAATCCATCAATAGCCCAGGCCTAGGTGTGTGGAGACACATATTGTAGGCTACAAAATGAAGTGGAAATTATAGTCCTAAAAATGCTTTCCAGTTTCACTGACTCACCCAATGATGCAAAGCTCTCTCGCTGTTGATGGCCGATGCACTCGTGCCAAAAGCCTCTTTCTCTTTTGTACAATAATATTTGGAAGTTGATCAAATATTTTCGTGGCCTACAGCATAGAGTAAATACATTATCAAGCATAACGCTTGAGAGATAAGAGTTCAGGCTCATGTCTATCAGAGCAGAGGGAGAGAGATCATAGAAATTGAATCTCATTCTAGTTACAGTGCATTTGGAAAGTATTCACACCTCTTCACTTTTTCCACATATGTAACGTTGATTTGAACCTTCTGGCCAGCTAGTGGGTCAGGCGTCGCCCCACTGTTTGATTCATATTGCGTGATTTCTGATGATAGTTCTGGATATTATCGACTGATTACAATTTTAAGGGGTGACCTACTAGCTATTGGAAGTGCCGGTGATGATGCTGAACAAGGCAGTTAACCCACTGTTCATAGGCCGTCATTGTGAATATGAATTTGTTAAATAAAATAAATAGAAATGCTGAACTGGCGGGATAAGCAGCACTGCTTGCTAAGGCTTCTCCACCATGAGCAGTTTGCTTCTCACTCCTCTCATCCGGCACCAGGGCCGGCCCTCCCATTAGGCAAGATTAGGGGTGCCTTGCCCCAGCCACCAGCTGGTAGCAGTTGCTGCAGTTCCTGCCCCCACCCCATTCCTGCTTCTCCCGAAGTTCACTCCCACTATCCTTGGCAGCTATGGTGATATGTGTTTTTACAGGATTATTCAAATGTGAAACATAAAAATAAAATCTGCCAATTAAACTATTGTATTGTTTTTTTGTTTGTGTGTGATGAAGAGGATTAATGACTAGGGCAGTAGGCTAACTTAGCCTGCTAACATTAGCTAGCTACTAGTGGAAATCATTTTATCTGAAAGTAAACTACAGAGATTCTCAGAGACAAAAACTATCAGGAAGCGAATATATATATATATATATAAAACTAATGAGAAAAGAGGGACAATCTCTAAGCCAAAGAGATTCGCTGATGAAATTGATCAGCTGGCAGCAATGTCCATCAGCCAGTGTGGAGAACAAGCCTCCAAGGACAGGCCGTTCAATCGCAGAGACGGACTAGCCCGTTGGCTGGTTCTAGCAGCGAAGAGGGCAAACCGGAGGAGTCTCAGCCTTCCAATTCCACAGATGACAGTTCTCTGGGTGGACAAGAACAGGTGGTCACACCTAACAATGCCGGGGGAGACCTTAATGTCTGGAACCCAGACAAATAACATGAACAAAAAATGTAAATGCTTCTTTACAGGATATGTTATGGCAGGCTGAGCCACATCAGGATAAGGGAAGAGGCTCATAGCCCTGATACACGTAACTACCACCCATAATATTGTGTTACGTGGGACCACCGACAGGCTGAACGAGCCAAATAATGGGAACTTTCTGAAGTTTGTGGAAATGCTGGGTATCTTTGATTTCAGGACCATGAACAGCTACAAAGACAAAACATCGCTGACTGCAATACAGCACCACAGCAGTGGAAAGAGGCCACTCTAGGTGGGCCATGAAATGCTGAAAATGATGTAAATGAAAAAAATTCATTAAAGCTGGGTCATTGACAGAAAGCATATTTTACACTGCTCCAGCAAAACGAGGCCCGGCATGCATTTATGAAAACACTCGTTTCCAAAGCTTAAATAAACTCACTCTTCTACAGAAATATTAAATTGTTAAATGTGCAACAATTGTTATTTTTATTGTAACAATTGTGGGGTTGTGCCATGTGTTATAACAGGTGTCATATTATTAGTAAGAAACTGTTTCCTACTATAGGCAGCATAATGATTGCAACATTAAAATCAAATTAAAGCAAAATTCCTTTCTGCCCAGTAAGGAACTTCCTATATTTGCACACGAGCACCAACAATTTTTATGGGACCAATCTTAGAATTGGACCCTATGAAAACTCTCAAATTCAAGTTTTAGCAGTGGCTTTAAAATGCTCCCATAATTTCTCCCCCAGATTATTCATGCCAAAAACATGGCATTTAAATTGAAAAAATATATAGTCAACACTTTATTCCATTTCTAAATTGTTAACTTTCAGTCATACGTTTTTATAGGCATAAAATACATCATGACCCACAGATTGATTTATGTATTAAAATGGTGATAACGGTCAACCCTGGTTTTGGTAGTTGACTGCCAATGCCACCGGTCATTAACACCATGCCGTTGGTGACACGAGCCTGAGATTTAAAGATGAACTGCTCATCAGTGGGGTCAGTCACTGAGGGAGCCCAAGGAAGAAGTACACACAAAAAAAAAAGACAAGACATGGCGTGTCAAAAAAAAAAAAATGTTTAATTAAATTGCAGAACGCATCAACTACAGAGGACTTCTGGACATACGGGTCTTTGCAAACAACCAGTCCTATGATTTCTTGTGGCACAAGCATGTGCAGTAACACACTGTTACATTGACAAATCTTCTCATAACTCCTTATCGGGTGTTCACCTGCAAGACAAGGGTAAAATATTATTACCATATAAAGGACAATTTAAGTGAAGAGGGGGGGGGGGGGGGGGCTTTCAATAATTACAGCAATATGTGTTTATTCTGCTGTTCCATACTAAAAAAATCTATCATCATTTTAAAAAGGCATACAAGATATAATGCAGGTTGAATAAGAGATCTGGAGGAGATCTCCACCAGTGGCACTAGAGGGTGGTCTGGTCTCTTACCACGTCATCAATTTTAAGGATGCTGCGGACCGTCTCGGTGGCGAGGGTCAGAGCGCTGACAGACACCAGCAGAGGCTGCACCACCAGCTCCTCTAGAATGTTGGAGATACCGCCCTGAGAGAGGAATGGGGAGATCATTACCCCGGGGGTGTTTAACCAGATGTGAAACATTTCAAACGATGCAGAGATGTAATTAGAGGAGACGAGTCAAATCCCCATTCTACATGATAAACAATCCCATATCTGGTATGCAACTGCAGTAATGTAAATCTGTACGACACTCAAAAATGAAGGTCCTGTATCGAGCTGGTGAATGGCTGGGCCACAAGAGACTACAGTCAATGAATAGGCAAATAAGTTTACTGCGAGCACACCAGGACAATGAGGTGTTGTCAAGGCGTGCCTCTAGCCTCAGGAGAGTCACATTTGCTCTAAATCTGAAGGTTCTCAGGATGTAACGTTGAACAAACTATGGCAGGGTGAAAATAAGCATCAAACAAAACAGAATCCAGGAGTGTGGCAGGGCCGTACCTTGCGGACATTGATCCCGGCAGTCTTCTCGCCTTGGGCGTGCCTATTGCGGAGCTCTGTGACAGTGGAGATTGGGTTGAGGCCAGCGTTCTCGGCCAGTGTGGACGGAACAACCTCCAGAGCGTCTGCGTAGGCCCTCACGCAGTACGCTTCCATGCCTGGCAGCGTGCGGGAGTACTCAGCCAGACGCAAGGCCAACTCGATCTCAGGGGCGCCGCCACCGGCGATCAGAGCCCTGGGAGGGAGAGAAAGTCAAGGTATAGAGATTAAACAAAAGTGTCCCCCCATTCTGGTAAACTGGTGAAAGCAAATAGGCTGTAGTAGAGTGGGGCGATAGGGACAAAAATCAATTTCGCAATAAATTAACTTTATTAATATATGTCAATGATAAATGTACAACATTGTGAACCACTGTTATTCACATGTCCAGTATAGGCTACCTACAGTAAGGAACTGCAAAATGCCCACGATAAGTGGTTGGTATAGTCGGAATCGATCGTTTTTGGTTTATTGTCAAAGCTTGAGGCTATAGCGCTAACATATACTACATTTTCAGATCAGATTGAGTGAAGGATATGGGGATGGAGATGAACCCCACTGATAGAAGTTAACCAAACAAGGAATTTAATGAATGCATAGAAAATGGTTATTAGCAAATTACTAAGCTGGTATATACTTTGGTGCCCACTTCTCTCCCACCCCTCTTTCGTCTGTAATAAAAAGGAATTCGATCTGACCAAACTGGATGATATCAAAACAGAAATATCTATGGTTGGTTTCAAGATCTATTGGGATCGAACACAAGATCTGTTAAACTCTTTAAAAAGGTGCACATCCGTCACAGCTATTTTAGGCATAGTTGCAGTCTTTCAGAGGAGTATGTTCCTCTCAACAGGTCCAGAGCTAGGGGTGAAGCCACTGACCCAGGTTGAAGAGAGGGTTTCTCTGTCCCCCGGAAATGGCCACTTGTGACATGGACAGCCACGAGTGGGCAAAGCTTAAAGGGACCGGCGCTTACTTTTCTATGTAATAATTCCACATACGTCACTGCATGCATCTACAGAGGCAAGTGTTGCTCAGACAGCAGACCAGAGCGGCTGCAGTAACGCACCTCTTCTTCACCAGGCAGCGGATGACACACAGAGCGTCGTGGATGGAGCGCTCCGCCTCCTCGATCACCAGCTTGTTGGAGCCGCGCACCACGATGCTCACCGTCTTACCGGGGTTGGTGCAGCCTGTGATCTATGGAGGGGAACAGGCCAGAGAGAAAAAGCATGAATTCACTTTCAATTGGAAATTGAAACCAGACGCATGCCAAAGTTATTATGAAACATGCTGACCAGACCAGGACATGCAGGTTGAAATATCAAAACAAACTCTGAACCAACTATATTCATTTGGGGACAGGTCAAAAAGCATTAAACAATTATGTCAATTTAGCTAACATGTCCTGGGATAAACATTGGGTTGTAATTTATCTGAAATGAACAAGGTTCTCTACTCCGACAATTAATCCACAGATAAAAGGGTAAACAGAGTTGGTTTCTAGTAATCTCTCCTCTTCAGGCTTCTTCTTTGGACTTTGTGGCAGTTAGCAACCAACTTTAGCTGCATTACCACCACTAACTGGACTGGAGTGTGGACCTCAGTTCATCTTTGTCACCCACGTGGGTTTATACCCCTATAAACCAATGAGAAAGGAGAGGTGGGACTTGCAGGGTCTCAAATAGAAGAGTTATATTTTAGCGCGAGCATTCTGAGTGCAATGACTGAATAGCATGTGCATGAGCGTTGCAAAAAACATTTACACGCAACGCGAGGGGTGTGGTTAGCATGTTAGAATAAGCTTTTCTGAAACATTCAATCGTTATTACATTGAACATTTAGAGCAAATAATTAACATTTTCATTCAAGGTTGGAATACACGTAGTGACCATTTTAGGGATTGCATGTAGCCTGTTTGATGACCATTTAGTTCCAAGGGTATTATCATTAGGATAAAACGTGGGTATTTTGACACAAGTCTTTCTTCCACATGCATAGTTGTGATGGAAGCATGAAAGCAGTCCCGTATCCAAGCCTGGGAGATTACTTGAACCAAAATTGCAATTAGTTTAAGTGAATTTGTATACCTTGACTAGCTTGCCAGAGCCATCCAAGCTGACCTCCTCTGCCAGCTCGGCGGTGCCCATCATCTCAGGAAGGAACTGATCAATGTGGGCGATGGGCTTGGTGCCGATAGTCTGCAGGTGTGAAAGGTAAGGTTAGCGCAGCATCAGTCAGCCAGCATTTGGCTGTAACAGAACATGACCAACAAAGTAAAAGCCAATCGAACATTATTTTTGTTTTACCTTGCAGATGAACTCAATGTCCTCCCTCTCGATCTCCTTGACCACCATGATCTTCATCTTATTCAGGAAGTGGAGGGCCAGATCGCTCAAAGCATCTCTGAAAGAAGTAGGGTCTACTTTTTAACCATGTCTACATCCGCACATCATCCAGTGATCGAATCAACAGAGAAGCAGACAGAATACATTTCTAGATATTGTGAGTGATTGGACAAAGTGAATTGATTACATTACAGTGACGTGAAATAATGACTTGACAGTGATAATGTGACAGTAATGCATCAGGTGTTACCTGAGGATGGACTTCTGGATGAGCAGGACGTTGCAGCCCGCCTTCTTGATCTGTTTGACGAGGTTGAGGATGTAGGCGCGCTCCTCGCGCAGCACGCGGTCCATCTGGGCATAGTCTGACACTACTATCTGGTTGTCCATCTGGATACAACACGCCAGAGGAACCCCAAAAAATGTACATTGAGATGGAACAAAACAATTAAGAAAGTTAGAAGATTGAGGGGTAATAAAAAGGTAACATAAAATACTTGTCGTAGTCCATAACATCAAGGACATTGACTGACAAAATGGAAGCCAATTTCAACAAGACAGTCAGTGATTGGGATGACTTACGTCGGTTTTGGGCGGGGACAAGCAGAACTGGATGAGGGCGATCTTGGCCTTCTCCACACGGGACACGCTGGAGTTGACCACCTTCTGGGTCAACACTAAGCCATCCACCAGCTCACAGTCATCAATGGTCCCACTGCAGAGAAACACCCAGGACATTATTATGGGTGGAACATCTGTCTAAGAGCAGCAGTGCCTACCTGGCTGAGTAATTAACAAGAAAGCATGACAAAATAATTTGCATTGTCGATTGAGATCAGTGGATTGTGTGTCTATTCATGCACAAGCCATTGATAAACACTCAAGTAGGACATCAGTGTGGTTGTGTTGCTGATTACACAACTATGTTTTTGATGTGATAGATTGTCAGAAGGTGACTGGCAGGGAAAGCAAAGTGGAGCCATTCTGCTAATTGACCGCCTGAGATTGATCTGGCACATCAGACATGTCCACATCCCCACAGAGAGAGAACTGGGGAGTGAAAATGTGCCTAGCCAAAATGAAATTTTAACTGTTGGAAGCGGTCAGAAGCTTCAGTGAAGGGATGGTAACGGTATGACACTGATAATACATTAGTAACCCATGGTATACTATTGGATCATGTTTTCATTGGGCACTAAATGGCAGAAAAGGAACTGCAAAAGGGGAGGGACTACCTGGACTTTATCAATAAGAAAAGCTCATTTTCCATTGCTAAACATATTAACATTTCCTGTTGCGTGCCCTAATGAACATGATCCAGAAGTCAATCCTGTAAACAACCCCGTTTGTAATCCTAACATTTAGGTCATTTAGCAGATGCCCTTATCCAGAGCAATTTACAGTAGTGAGTGCATAATCTGGAGCCACCACCCCCCCTCCTCCTCACCCCAGCTTCTTGACAATGTGGATATCATGCAGGTCCACACCGGTGGCAGTGGCCGGATCGATGACGCGCATCACGGCGTCCACGCTCATGGGCGCTAGCAGGCTGGAGTACTGCGACACCACCTTGGAGCACAGAGAGGTGGTGGCGCTGTTCAGCAGTGTCTCACGGTCACTCAGGAGCACCGGCTGGCTCATGCCTGTGAGCACCTCCACGCCCTTATCCACCGCCTTCTGGAACGACTCAGAGATTGTGGTGGGATGGATTCCTGGTGGAGAAGGAGAGGACAGGCAGTTTGTATTAAAGCTTTCGGATGCAGGGACTGTCAGATTTGAACTGATTCGGGTCTAGGAGTTTATAGTGTAAACCAGTTGTCTGGTCCTAGGAGAGCTTCAAGGGTGCTGTTCAGGCTTTTGCCACAGCCTGGCATAAACAATATATATATATATATTTTTTTAACTATGTCTGCAAGACAGGTGGGATTTGTCCTTTTGATTACTATTCCATTGGTTCCTCATCATTTACCCTTCTGAAGCAACTTGGCGCATGCATCAAGCAGGGCACCAGCAATCACCACCACTGAAGTTGTGCCGTCGCCAGCCTCAATATCCTGGGCTTTGGACAGCTCCACCATCTGAAAGACAAACATAGCTTCAGACTCCTGATATTGGTGATCTTTCAAAGGGACATAGACGCTAGAGAGGAAAGTTCCCCAAAGATGCCTTTAAGAAATAACCTTTAAGAAAATTTGAATTATCGCTCAAAATGACAGTGCCTTGCCAGATGTTAGAGCAGTAATTTAACATTTCAACAAAAAATGCCACAACAATTGTTGATGACAGTGCAGAAACTTGGGAACATATCCCCAGCTCCCTTATCTTCAAGCTTACCATCTTGGCTGCAGGGTGCAGCACCTGCATTTGTTTCAGGATGGTGGCCCCGTCGTTGGTGATGGTCACATCACCCTTCCCATCCTGAATCTGAAAGAATCAATTCCTCTTTAAGTTACAAACAAAATTACCAAACCTTGAGAGATGGTGAAGAGAAGTCAAGAGTGCCGATGTAAATAACTACATTACCATTTTGTCCATGCCCTTAGGGCCAAGGCTGGTTCTGATGCATTCAGCAACAGCTGTCAAACAAAACAAATCTGTTAATTCCACAAAGGGGACACTCCTCTAGCACTAGGATATGGACAATGTTTACTGCTTGACTACTGAGGGGGACAAGACGACTCCAACATACTCCATTGGTTAAAGAGTACATAAATGGATGCTCATGACATCAGGACAGTTCATTTTGTCAATTGTTGGTCCTAACAAAGCTAGGGTACAATAATGATCTGGTCACTGTTGCTAGTTAGCTAGATTGCGCACTAATGCCAATGTTCTTTAGAACCTTCATGATTTGCTCTGTAACAGATTCTAGCTTGCTAAATGGGTACCAACTTGTGGCTAACGGTGGCCCTGCCCAGATTGAGCCAGCAGTAGCATCCATTCATTCATTCGCAAAGGGAGTGTCGCAGCAGCTGTCTGGAGCAAACACAGGCGTCAGGGGTAGGTATTTATTCGTCCAACAATGAAATACGAATACTGTATTTGTAGTTTACCCTTTCCTGCGGAGATGTTACTGAAACGAATCTGCGCTGGCTTGTCACGGTCCACATATGCCCCTCGTCCTTTGTTTTTCATCCCACCACTTGGCATCTTCGGTCCAGCCATTGCTTCGGGCATCCTTACTTATTTTCTTCGGAATATGTTACTAAAATACTTTTGATGGGGACAGATGTAACCAAAAACACAGAAAGGGCTGCTTGACTTCAGATGGGTCCAGATTCGAATTTATCTCTCGTTCCTTCCAGAAGCTTCCAGAGCCACCGATTACGACCCTAGTAGAAAAAGGACCCTCCTGTCAACTTCGAAGGCGCCTTGATATGACGTGTTTAGCTGTCTGACAATTTGCCATGCGGGTTTATATGTGGGATGAGACTAGGCTAGGAGAGCACTGTGCGCATCAAACTATATTTTGGGGGTACATTTTAACGAATTAATATGTATATACAGTCATGTAAATGTACTGGTAGAGATATTGTATACAATTAAGGGACCTGTGGTGTTGATCAAAATGATTAAATCCATCCTCATCAACAGATTAATCTATCTAATTTGACTAGTTGTGTCTACCTCTGATGAAGTCTTGTTCCTGTAACGTTAGCTGCATGCTGAGAAACCAAATGACTGAACCACAGAATTTTCTTAACTATCTTTGACTGAACTGTGTTCTCGCTCTACATAAACATTTGATTGTCTTGCAAATGCTGTAATTCATTTGCCATTCAAGGTAGGTTTATGACTTGTTGTTTTTTGCTTCGCAAGCTTGTGCTTATTTCTATTCTCAGATAAAGCTATAGCTATTTTAGAAACTACAGTAGCGAGCTAGCTGTATTGGCTAGCTGCACATCATAACATGAAATGCATCAACATCCACACAGCGCTGCGAGTGTGACCTAGTGCTAGCAATGTGTACACAGGTCTCAGAGCAAGCAGCCTTGTCCAGTATTGTACAGTAGTACACATTACATTTTACTTCTGGGTTAACAGAGATTATAGCCCCCCATAACTATATTTGTAGTGCAAAGTGTGCTTGCAAGCTTAGCTTCAGCTACCAATGATTGTAACCTCACCATACAGTGTGAGATATGTTATGAGCATGGTGATGTGCATATGATATTACTCTTAGATAACTTGCAGTAGTACTGATTCTACTGTCAGCTAACTTGTAGTGGGTCTGCCAGACATAACTGTCCATTCAAATTTCTTACTGATCTCATTAATCTATGATCTCTGTCCATTTTACAGCAGTATTATGTTGCCCTTGAAGGAGAAAGATAGACCAATAGTGAAGAAGCTGCTGGAAGCAGGATGCTGCGCCCGCTGTGTCCTGAGGTTCTGCTGCTTGGGTGTGCAGTCGGCCTACCGCCAGTCTTATGAGGCAAGTGCTCTTGCTGCATTGTATTGTCTTTGCACTTAAAGCAGGGACAGACATACAGACATTTCAGAGATACAAGTGCAAAGACAATTAAGTAGCTCCAACATTCTTCTTTGTAGGTAGCCTTGGTGTGCTCCTTTAGAAGAATTGTGCCCATGATCTAACTTGCTGTCATATATTTGGTTAACTGAACTGCTGGCAGACATTTTAATATATTTTCTGTTGCTGAATAATGTTCTTCTGTTTGTCATGCTCAGGATACAGCAAGGGAACTTTGTGCTTTCGTCAGTGATTCAGAGAATAACGAATCCCAAGATGCAGCCGTGCTGGAGCAGCACAAAGAAGACCCCCCTAGTAAAAAAATGAAGATGGATGCCGCAAAGACGGACATCCAATCAGAAGGCGACTCTGCTGTGGTTGCCACGGTGATGGAGGAAGGCGACGCCGAGCCAGCGGACTCGGACGTGTGTGTGGTGTGCCTGGGAGTTCTACAGCAGTTCTGTGATGAAGCCTATGCCATAAAGGTGTGTTTGGTCACTATTAATCCTATTGCATTAGGAGCCACTGTTGTTTTACACCTATGACTATGTATGTCTTTATGTGTGTCCCAAATGACACCCTGGTCAAAAGTAGTACACTATATAGATAATAGGGTACCATTTTAGGACACAACCTTGAAGATTAAAATGAAATGAAAGACCTTACTACCTGCCTAGTGATCAAATACCCCATCATCACCAGCATCAATCAATGCTCCAGGCTACCAGAATATGCCTCAAATACCACAGCTTGAGGCCAGAACCAACACTGGAATTTGGGGGGGGGGATTCATGAAACTGTTTTTGTGTGTGTGTGCAGATATCGGAGGTGGTGAAGGCCAAAAACTACCAGTTTGACACAATGGTATTGTCCGTCTCCCTACCGGCCCAGCTGTCTGTCAGAGAGGTCAGTGGTTACATTGTAGGCCTTGGCTGATAACTGATGTACCGCAATTGTCTACCTATCAGCTTACAGTATATCCAAATGGTTTGTCTCAAAACAACTTCCATTCAATAGAAAAGTATGATTATTTCAACCTCAGTTGATTCTGTCATAGCTAATCTGTCAGTCTAGCCTGGACCTGAGTCATTCTATACAGGGTGATGTGTGGCAGTGCGAGACTTCGATACAGTCAATAATGCAGTATCATGTCCCTGGGTTGGCCATTAGAGAGCATAGTTACCTCAAAGTTAGTGTTACTGCATCTGTCTACTCCAGAGTAGACTGAAGTGCAATCGCAAGAGCCATTGTTTCTACAGATGTAGCACTCCCATTAGGGTGTGCATGACGGATGCTTGTAAACAGACAGGGGGTTACTCATTTCTGAACATGTACCCTCCTCTCTCTCTGCCACACTCCTACAGCACTCTTGTTGGCTGCATGTAAAGAAGGAAGTGAGGTAAGTTCGCTACACCAGAGTGGCATCCATCTATCTAGCCTAATTTCTGTCCATTCAAGAAATCATTCTAATCTCAAAGTATCATCACATTGAAATATTACAGTGTTCTATACTATATTATGACCACACATCTTTCACGTTACCTTTTATAACGTCATGTCATGTCTTAACCCGTAAGAGTCTAAGTCAGGGGAGGGCGGGGTTCTACTAAGCTATATGGAATTGTTTTAAGAAGGTCATACCAAAGATCATTTAGATATTTGATTTTGAATTGTAAGACCCCTGGAAGATTCCCAAAAATATATTTTTTTTAAAATTACATGAAAAATGCTATCTGGTCTTACTGCTATTAGCCCATACAAACGCATTGAATAACAGATTCACTACATGGAACAACAGATAGTTCCCCCCAAAATAAATCTAAAGGAAGTTTATTCTGAAGTCTCTGTCCAATATCTGAGAGATATAAGAAAGATCAAGAAACATTTGTTGTTATTTTTTGGACTAAACAGTCTCCATATATACTTTTTCAACTTGTACGGGGGGGGGGGGACCATCCGACAAGTCTTGTGAGGCCTCTGGACGTCCTAGAGCAAAACAACCGACATGTACGTGTTCCTGAGACTCTCGCCCATATTATTTTGGCCTGGACCCTTTATTGCCGACACGGAGCCCCGCCAATCCATCATGACTGGTCTGCCGACGTAATCGTCCGATGTGGTTTCGACAGGCTTTTCCGTTGCGATGTCACCGACGACCCATCTGCTATCCCCGCCCCGCTAGCTTTCTGAACGCTGTGCCTCCCGCTCGCCTAGCATAGTAGCGACTATCGAATGGCTCCCGGACTCACCTATAGCTGCTCATTGGACCCTATGATCACTCGGCTACACATGCCTCTCTCTAATGTCAATATGCCTTGTCTTCTGCTGTTTCGGTTAGTTATTGTTTTATTTCACTGTAGAGCCCCTAGTTCAGCTCAACATGCCTTAGATAGCTCTTTTGTCACACACTCCACACATGGGGAGACCTCACCTGGCTTAGCTGGTGTCTCCAGAGATGCAAGCTCTCTCATCGTCATTCAATGCCTAGGTTTACCCCTACTGTACTCACATTCTACCATACCCTTGTCTGTTCATTATGCCCTGAATCTATTCTACCACGCCCAGAAATCTGCTCCTTTTACTCTCTGTTCCCAACGCACTAGATGACCAGTTCTTATAGCCTTTAGCCGTACCCTTATCCTACTCCTCCTCTGGTGATGTAGAGGTTAACCCAGGCCCTGTAGCCCCCAGCATCACACCTATTCCCCAGGCGCTCTCATTGTGTTTTATTCACTGCTGTGTTTTATTCACTGCTTTAGCACACTCCGCCAACCCTGATGTCCTAGCCGTGTCTGAATCCTGGCTTAGGAAGGCCACCAAAAATTCTGAAATTTCCAACTACAACATTTTCCATCAAGATAGACCTGCCAAAGGGGGCGGAGTTGCAATCTACTGCAGCGATAGCCTGCAGAGTTCTGTCATACTATCCAGGTCTGTGCCCAAACAGTTCGACCTTCTCCTTTTAAAAATCCACCTTCCCAGAAATAAGTCTCTCACTGTTGCTGCTTGTTTATAGACCCCCTTCAGCCCCCAAGCTGTGCCCTGGACACTATATGTGAATTGATTGTCCCCCATCTATCTTCAGAGTTCGTACTGTTAGGTGACCTAAACTGGTACATGTTTAGCACCCCGGCCATCCTACAATCTAAGCTAGATGCCCTCAATCTCACACAAATTATCAAGGAATCTACCAGGTACAACTTTAAATCTATAACCAGGAGCACCCTCATAGATATCATCCTGACCAACTTGCCCTCTAAATACACCTCTGCTTTCTTCAACCAGGATCTCAGCGATCACTGCCTCATTGCCTGCGCCCGTAATGGGTCTGCGCTCAAACGACCACCCCTCATCACCGTCAAACGCCTCCATAAAACACTTCAGCGAGCAAGCCTTTCTTATCGACCTGGCCCGGGTATCCTGGAAGGATATTGACCTCATCCAGTTAGTAGAGGATGCCTGGTTGTGTTCTTTAAAAGTAATTTAAATAAGCATGCCCCATTCAATTTTTTTAAACTAAGAACAGATATAGCCCTTGGTTCACTCCAGACTTGACTCCCCTTGACCAGCACAAAAAACATCCTGTGGCGTTCTACATTAGCATCGAATAGCCCCCGTGATATGCAACTTTTCAGGGAAGTCAGGAACCAATATACACAGTCAGTTAGGAAAGCCAAGGGTAGCTTTTTCAAACTATGAAATGTGCATCCTGTAGCACTAATTCCAAAAAGTTCTGGGACACTGTAAAGTCCATGGAGAATAAGAGCACCTCCTCCCAGCTGCCCACTGCACTGAGGCTAGGAAACACTGTCACCACCCTGCTCCAGCAGGTATATTTCACCTGTGGTGGCAGGGTAGCCTAGTGGTTAGAGCGTTGGACTAGTAACCGGAAGGTTGCAAGTTCAAACCCCCGAGCTGACAAGGTACAAATCTGTTGTTCTGCCCCTGAACAGGCAGTTAATCCCACTGTTTCTAGGCCGTCATTGAAAATAAGAATTTGTTCTTAACTGACTTGCCTAATAAAGGTAAAATAAATAAAAATTTAAATCTACAATAATCGAGAATTTCAATAACCATTTTTCTACGGCTGGCCAACTGTTACAGACCTATATCCATCCTGCCTTTCTAAAGTCTTCGAAAGCCAAGTTAACGAACAGATCACTGACCATTTCGAATCCCACCGTACCTTCTCCACTATGCAATCTGGTTTCCGAGCTGGTCATGGGTGCACCTCAGCCACGCTCAAGGTTCTAAACGATATCATAACCGTTTTCAACAACCTGGCCAAGGCTTTCGACTCTGTCAATCACCGCATTCCTATCGGCAGACTCAATAGCCTTGGTTTCTCAAATGACTGCAGTGCCTGCTTCACCAACTACTTCTCAGATAGAGTTTGGTGTGTCAAATGGAGGGCCTGTTGTCCAGACCTCTGGCAGTCTCTATGGGGGTGCCACAGGGTTCAATTCTTGGGCTGACTATTTTCTCTGTATTTATCAATGATGTCGCTCTTGCTGCTGGTGATTCTCTGATCCACCTCTACGCAGGCGACACCATTCTGTATACATTTGGCCCTTCCTTGGACACTGTGTTAACAAACCTCCAAACGAGATTCGATGCCATACAACACTCCTTCCGTGGCCAACAACTGCTCTTAAATGCAAGTAAAACTAAATGCATGCTCTTCAACCGATTGCTGCCCGCACCTGCCCGCCCGCCTAGCATCACTACTCTGGACGGCTCTGACTTAGAATACGTGGACAACTACAAATACCTAGGTTTCCGGTTAAACTGTAAACTCTCCTTCCAGACTCACATTAAGCATCTCCTATCCAAAATTAAATCTAGAATCGGCTTCCTATTTCGCAACAAAGCCTCCTTCACTCATGCAACCAAACATACCCTCGTAAAACTGACTATCCTACCGATCGATATCATTTACAAAATAGCCTCCAACACTCTACTCAGCAAATTGGATGTAGTCTATCACAGTGCCATCCTTTTTGTCACCAAAGCCCCATATACTACCCACCACTGCTACCTGTATGCTCTCGTTGGCTGGCCCGCGCTACATATTCGTCGCCAAACCCACTGGCTCCAGGTCATCTATGTCTTTGCTAGGTAAAGCCCCGCCTTATCTCGGCTCACTGGTCACCATAGCAACACCCACCCGTAGCACGTGCTCCAGCAGGTATATTTCACTGGTCATCCCCAAAGCCAACACTTACTTTGGCCGCCTTTCCTTCCAGTTCTCTGCTACAAATGACTGGAACAAATTGCAAAAATCACTGAAGCTGGAGACTTATATCTCCCTCACTAACTTTAAGCATCAGCTGTCAGAGCAGCTTACCGATCACTGTACCTGTACACAGCCCATCTGTAAATAGCACGCCCAACTACCGCATCCCCATATTTTTTTTTTTTGCACCCCAGTATCTCTACTTGCACATCATCATCTGCACATCTATCACTCCAGTGTTAATGCTAAATTGAAATTATTTCACCTCTATGGCCTATTTATTGCCTTACCTCCCTTCTCTTCTACATTTCCACACACTGTACATAGATTTTTCTATTGTGTTATTGACTGTACCTTTGTTTAGCCCATGTATAACTCTGTGTTGTTGTTTTTGTCGCACTGCTTTGATTTATCTTGGCCCCAGGTTACAGTGGTAAATGAGAACTTGTTCTCAACTGGCCTACCTGGTTAAATAAAGGTAAAATAAAATAAAGAATAAATAAAATGAGTGTGTAGCCCAAACTGTTTGGACGCTACAGACAGAAGTTGAAGATCTGCTGTACCGACTTCAGGGGTCGTAGAGTAAAACGGAGAACACCATTGTGTTCGTGAGAGTCTCATCTTTCCATAGAGTAATAAACCGTTCAGACACTCCAGACAATTTTGTGAGTAGGCCGAAGTTTCATGGTCTGACAAACACTGCTCTAGTTCTGTCACCTTTCACCTCCGATGCGGAAGTGATGGATCAAGGCGCATCCAATGCAAAAAAACAGTATCTCTAGATTAAACTGACAGGGCACGGACATCGACATTAGGGGTTTTTAATACTTTAATTAATTATGTTGAATTTGTTACCAAACAGGGAGAAGTCTATGTGCCTCGATATGGATGATGTCATCCAGGTGAAGGAGGCTTTCAAGTGGACCATGCAGGGTCTGGTGTCCAAAGAGCTGGGGGGCATACCTGTGGTGACCAAGGTCAGTGACCCATGACCCGGAAGTAGCCATACAGTAGCCTCACTTGCTGATGGGTCAGACACCGCTGTTGAAAAAGACTTGTCATACAGTTATGATATAATGCACTACTTGTGTCTATAGCAATAACCTGTAATGAGCTAGCCTGGTCCCAGATCTGTTTGTGGCCTTCTCAAGTCAATTGCTATTGACAAGAAAAACATGACCGGGAGTTGACATGGCGGCACAAACCGACTTGCACTCAGGCTAGTACTGTGATAAGTGTTCTCTCAGTAAACTTACCCTGGTAAAATAAAGGCAAATAGATCAAATGTAAGTGACAAAATTATATGAATTCCTGAAGGGATTGAATTTTTATTCTGGATTTTTTTGTTCTATTTTTATTACATTATTTATTTTCCTCTTCATCCCACAGATCAATCGACAAACTGAACAGTTTGAGGTGGGCGTGGGGTTTACACACCCAGAGACAGACTCAGACTGCCACTTCCTGTAAGTCCTCCAATCACACTACTCAGGGAATAGATAAGATGAATAGATTGACTAGACAGCTAGATGGATGGAGGGAGGGAGGGATGGATGGATGGACGGACTTGCGGAAGGAATGATTGACTGACTGATAGCAAAATACATGTAATATTGAATGTAATGTAGCATTTTTAGGAAACTACATTCTACTTCTCTGCTTTATTCTTGCAATCAGGGCTGGCATCTGTTCAGACTGCTTCAGACCAACTAAGAACAAACAGGTGAGTGAAAAAGCCAATTGGAGCCATGTCACGTGACATTTGAGCAAAATGGGTCGTTGGTATAAATGGTTTTGATAAGTTCTGTAAATGTTTTCGTCCAATTGCTTTTTTGTTACCAATGGCGACATACCGCTCATTCTTTGTCATTCCATATCTCTCTGTGTTACTGTCTCTTCTCTGATCTCTAGTTTATTGTCTCACAACAGAATGTCTTCACTAGAATGGCCGTGGTCAAAGCCCTCGAGAAGGTTTCTGATGAGAAGTTTCTAAAGTAAGTAATCACGTTATTCTTGTTTTTTTTTTTTACTGTTTCTCTGTCTTCACTCTTTTGAGGGAACTCACAATCTAACTACATCTATTGCTTAATGATATTTATTTTCTCTCTCTAGAAAGTTCCCATGTCCCCCTACAAGGCCAGCGAGCAAATGCATCGCTCAAGACGTCCAGTGTCTTCACGTTTCTGTATTTGTGGCGGGTAAGGTTGTTTATGACATCCCTTTTGGGTGATTTGAACCAAAGGAGGGCTTTCAGATTATCAAGAGTGGGGTCTGTTCACATTACACTTCAGGAATGTATTCAGTTGGGGGCGAATCCTAACATCCACTTAGGTAAGTCAAATTTTCACTTAGTCCCCCATTGACATCAATGCATGACTAAGTAAGGAAAAGTTAGGATTAACCCTTCATGCTTTGGGATTTTAGGGTTTGAATTGACTCCTTTTTTGTCCCTGTGTTTTTAGGGAGGTACAACAAGTTCTCCCGCACCCTGCCCCAGACCCCCTGGGTGATTGACGGAGAGAGGATGATGGAGTCCTCGGTGGAGGAGCTAATCGCTGCCCCCCTCCTCTCCTCTTTCCGGGCCGAGGGTGAGCGTATACTGGGTGGTGTTCAGAAGGCCAAACCGTAGCAAAATGTTTTGCAACAGGAAACAAAAATATGTGTGCTTATTGGATGAGTTCAGGTAGAACCTCCTTGTTTCGCTCTGTTTCTAAACGTTTTCTCCTTACTGAACCTGGTAGGCTCTACAAATTATTACCTTGTGATAGACAGACCATAGTGATAGGTAGAGGGCCCAAAAGCCTGTTTTAGCATGGGCAGCGCCATTGAGAACTTTCACCATTTTGAAGTAGTCAACTGGTGGGACTTCCTATGGGTTAAATTCCTATCGGTCCATCCAGGTCATCAGAAGGGATTAGCCAATGAATTATACTCGTGAGCAAACATGCCATAGCTGCAGGTGGTAGTCAATCAGCAACCTTGGCTTCATACCTGCTCAAACACACTACAGGTAGCAGTATGTACCCTTTCAGTTCTTTTGCCAATTCGTAGAAGTAGAAGAAGAAGAAAATGGACTAATTCAAAAGAGATGGCCTAAATGGCACTGCCCATGCTCTCACTGATGCCATAATGGGACAGATGCAATGATCCAATGTCTATCTAAGTCAATGAGAAAGACAGATCCAAAAGAAAGACAGATCTACACTGGTGAATGAATCTGGTATCTCAAGTAATGTCTTTCTCCTCTTGTCCTTCTGCTCTTTGCAGGGTTTAATTTCTCCTCCTCAGGAAGGGAGGACGTGGATGTGCGGACACTTGGAAATGGTCAGACACACAACATACATATATGTTCACACATCCTCAGTCCTTGTTTCCGTCAATGTGGGGTGTAACGGAGGTGTCTCCCGCTTCGCAGGTCGTCCGTTTGCACTGGAGCTGCTAAATCCTCACAGAGCCAGGTTCAATAAGGCAGAGGTCCGACAGCTGCAGGAGGTACACACACAGCGTCTCTGCAGGGTCACACACACACAGCGCCTCTGCAAGGTCACACACACACAGCGTCTCTGCAAGGTCACACACACACAGCGTCTCTGCAGGGTCACACACACACAGCGCCTCTGCAAGGTCACACACACACAGCGTCTCTGCAGGGTCACACACACACAGCGTCTCTGCAGGGTCACACACACACAGCGTCTCTGCAGGGTCACACACACAGGACTTGACCACAGCCCTATCTTTTCTTCTCACAGACCATCAACCAGTCCTCTGACAAAATCCGAGTACGAGATCTACAGATCGTAAGCAGGTGAGCGACGCATTAGAAAAATGGGTCTCACTTCTGTCCAGAGACCTAAGAATGATGCTGACAGGTCATACTGTTTGTGTGTGTGTGTGTGTGTGTGTGTGTGTAGAGATGCTATGGGCCACATGAAGGAGGGTGAGGAGGACAAGACCAAGTCGTACACCGCCCTCATATGGACCCAGAAAGCCATCAACAAAGACGACATCACGTTCTTAGAGGAAACCAAAGTGAGTGTTAAATGCTATTTTTAAATGACATTATATTTGCATATAAAATCAGTGGTTAAACATCTTGGTTGTAGTTTATTTTATGGTATGTGTTCTATAATCTTTGGTTTACTCATTCAGTGTAAACAGTACCTTAAAATAAAGTTCTGCCTACCTACGATATGTGTTGATATTCTTTGGCTTGGTCATATAGGAGTTGAAGCTAGCTCAGAAGACGCCACTAAGAGTGTTGCATCGCAGGCCGCTGGCCGTCAGAGAGCGCGTCATCCACACCATGAGTACATGCTTCCTGGACGCGCATCACTTCCACCTGAAGCTGCGCACGCAGGCAGGGACGTATCCTTTACACAGAACGAAGCGAAACAGTGCGATACACCAATAGTCATACACAAACCCACACAAGAAGGGAGGTGTTAAGGTTGAGACACATTCACAGTTATATACTTACACACACAATAACATATTAGATTGTTTTATCTTGAACAACTCACCGAATGTCTTTTACCTTAGCTGTTCCCAGTTACATCAAGGAGTTTGTCCACGGAGACTTTGGTCGCACCAAACCCAATCTGTGTGATCTGCTGAAGACTGAGACTGATATCCTAGAGCTGGATGTTGAGGTGGGCATTTTAGAAAGTTGACAATAAACGTATCTAGCTTTTTGTGGGATATTAAAATAATACTCAGTGCACAGGGATTATTGTATTAAAAATATTGAGACAGTTGAAAAGTGAATCATTTAAAGGGATAAAGCGATTTTACTTATTTCGATATTGGTTTCCTTAACTTGAAAGCAGTCTGTGCTTTCAAGCTAAGGAAACAAATATAGGAAATTGCCAAATTATGATTGAACATGCAGGTGACTCAAAAGGGTTCTTCTGAGTTGAGTCTTTCTCTCTCTCTGTGTGTTCCTCAGTCTGTAGATGTGGACTGGCCACCCTCCATCCCGGAGTGAGCCTCGTCTTACTGATGCTGTTGGGGATGCCAAAAGGAGCCCTAGTTCTGATGGGCCATACCTTCACCAATTGGACCCCCACCAACTCTGTTTAGCTCAGTTCCACTGATCTCTAGATGATGTGTCAATATATTTGTTTGTTTTTCTTGAGGTCAATACAGATGATTTTGAAATGACTGAATCTGTGCAGCACGTGCACTAAGCTGAGGCCTTGAACTGATCTTAGATATACATGTCTTTGAGAGCCATAGCAGGGACTGGGTGTGAATGGCACTGCTGATGGATAGAACTACAATCCAAGTTAATTGCACCCTGGTGTCCCAAGTCTGAATTAGTCCCTTATTAGGAGAGGATGAAAAGCAGAAGTGGTTCAACCCTCTAGGACAGACATTGAACAGCCCTTTTATAGAGCATCGCGGTAGTATATGGTCAGTATTTTGTGTTTATTTTCCTCAGTTGATTTACAGAGGTTTTTGTTCAGCCTTAAAATCTATTGTTTACCCATGGATTGTCCCATAGGCAAAAGTAATGCTATACTTTTTTGTATGAATGAAAATATTTGATTGTGATGTCTCCCATCAGCATAATGTTCCCCATTGTACATCCCATCCAAATAAAGGCCTGGGTTATGTTGTTGTGCACACAATGGAATACTTTTTCGAACAGAAAACCAAAAATGTTGCTTCATTTTGAACAAGTCCACAACAGTGTTTTATGTTAAAGGGAAATTTCAGGATCTACTGCCCCAGAATCACAGGATCTCGTGGATAACATTTTGTCTCTTTGTGCCATTTGAAGGGAGTTGCTAACTAGCGTTAGCACAATGACTGGAAGTGTATGGGTAGCAGATACCCATAGTTTTCCAGTCACTGCGCTAACACTAGTTAGTATTGGCTTGTGAAACTACTTCTTGCTTCCTTCATACTGGAGAGAGAGAAATGGTATCAATGAGTTCATGTGATTCTGGGAAAGTAGATAAAGGCCTCTGCCAAAATCCCGAAGTATCCCTTTAATGTAAGCTCTCAGTCTCATCAGGAGAGTGACACTAAAGACTTGTGGTGAGCAGAGTCACAGACCTTTGCATTGTTTAAGACTGGTGCTTTTTGAGGTGTTTAAGTTCAGAGTTTGCCATTATGTAAATGCAAGCCAGGCCCATTGAGACACTGGTAACTGCCCGTGTAGATGGAAAAAGAAGGCTGAGCCTTTTGGGTAAAACACAGGAAAATCTGTCAGTGGAAATGCGCCAGTAGTTTCTTCCTCCCGGTTTGTTTTGTTTGGTTCCTAATGAACATGACCCTGGATGAGATCCTTGCTGAACATTGTTTAGGGAATTGCTTTCCAAAGGGAACAGAATCATTGAAATATCAGAAGGGCAATAAAAAATTAAAAGATTTACACCATGAAAAACCCTGAAATGTATTCTTTAATTTAATTCAAAATAAATACTACCACGGCAATGCAAGTCCACTATTGGTTTCTTGCCCTAATGTTTTGGTAAGAAAACAAACAGGCAAACAATCAAAAAACAATTGGATAAAAAACCGACTTTAGTAATGCATCCAACAATATCATCCTTCAGCGACTGAAAGAGAGGTGCCTTTTTGACTCTGAACAAGACTGGGTAACACTGCCTAGAATGACAAACATAAATAAAACTAGTACTATGGTACAAAAAAAAAAGGGGGGGGGGGGGGGGAATGGTAACAACCTGATGTAACCATATATCACTGCAGAATTGACCATGGTCCCATTTGAAAGGGAAAAATAAAACATTACAATGGGTGTCAATCCATTCGACCAACAGCGAAAAGAGGTCTCATCTCCATGGAAACCTCTTCTGAACAGACAGGTCGAGGCGACGATGACAGCCACAAAATGGGAGCTTCCAGCCAGTCTTTAACATTGTAGTTTACGTTGTTTTAACCCAAAACGTAGCTCTCAGTCTTTCTTTTCCTCCGGTCTTGGTTCTCGTCAGCAAGCTTGAAGTACAGTCACACACATAAGTTCATGTCTGGCCAAGACGCCACTAAGAACAAAAAAAGGCATTGCATATTTACATCACAAAAGGTGTGGGGGGGGGGGGGGGGAACTGCTTTCCTTTTCTCTCTCCATTCTCATCCTATCATCATACACAAGTATATTCATGGCTCAGTTTCACATGATCTGTGGCCCAACATGGTTAGAAATTATTGATGCCTTCCGCCCACCTTGTCGATTTGGGAAGAAAACCAAGGGTATGTGTGTGTGTGATTGATGGGGAGATAATGCTTTTTTCTTTTTTTACAGATACAGTTTTCATAGTCTGTCACAAGTCATATCAGCAGAGCTCAGAGCTGGCTCTGATGTTAGTGTGTGTGTGTGATGACAGCACAAGGTGGACCTGTATAAGCCACATTCCTTGTGTAAATATCCATACCACTATTTTTTCTATAGCTATGAAAATAAGTTATTAAATCAAATTACTGTGGAAAAAGATGCAAAAAAAGGCTTGTATATTCATAGTAGCTTTTCCCTGATGGGTGTGTAAAGCTAAACTGGTAGCTGAGTTGAATGCGGTTGTGCTCTGTGTTGCCTGAGTGAACCGTGCAGTATCTGGCAGTTTAGTGTTTCTGTCAAACAATAACCAAGTAGAAATCTCTGGCTGAAAAAGAAAAGGTCAAAAAGGATGAAAAGAAATAACACTAACAATGAAATAAACTCCGTCAGTTCTGTCTTTTTTGTTGTTTTTAGTAGACAGTGATTCTCGTTGCCATGGGATTGGAGAATGTGCGCCGCCATGCCATTGTATATGAGAAAAATAATAGTTTGAATGAGCCACAAGCCCCCCGACCCAAACCCTGTCTGTATGATACGAAACATCTGCACACGTAAGGCAACATTTTTGGTTTTGTTCCCTAGAACGGCTCTTCCAAACCAAGTGCAAAAAAGTTGAAAATAAAATAAAAAACGGACAAAGAACAGGTCGACAACCTAATACTGACGGATAAAAATACATAACAAAAACATTGCCTTCTGCAGTATATAGCGTTGAAAATGTAAGATAATTTTTTTTTTGTGTGGAGAGACCAGCTTGAGTCTATCCCACTGTGCAAAACCCCTTTTATAGTCCCTAAAAAGACGACTTCTCCCAGTCTGCACTTGAATACAGAGAAGGAGAAAAGAGGGGAGACTTTTCCTAAAATGGCTACGTGTTTTCCTCGAAACGGCGGGGGGGCGATACTGGCTGACTGGCAATGACTTTCACTCCCGTCCACTGGCCGAATACGAGAATTGTGGGAAATGAGGCCTCCGTTCGCTGTCACCCTCGCCCATCCCGTCTTCATCGTCTGCAGAAAGAGAGAAATGGGAGGGGGAGAAGGACAGGTACATCTGGGCTCAATAACAAACTTAAGTTAAGGCTGTTATAACCTGCAATTAAGTTTCATTACTTAGATGCACTTGAGTAACAGTTTTATCTTAGAATCACTAAATAACACCCAACAAGTCAACAGACTAATCATCCTTTCAAATAGTAATTGCTGTGTATCATATGCTACGAATGGACCTGTCCGTTTGCGGGGGAGTCTATGGCAGAAAACCCCTATTCAAAAAAAGTGGGCCGACCCGTGCTGAGGGAGCCGACGGACACTTACATTTTTCCGGGGGAGTGATGGTGATCGTCTGTGCTGTGAACTCCTCATCAAAATACCGGGTGTCTGTCTCTGAGGAGACCTGGGGCATGAAGGGGGGGACCAACTAGGGGAGAGGGAAGGGACACCGTTGTCACATGTAATATATAATTGATATGCCATTTAGCAGACGCTTTCATCCAAAGCCACTGACATTAGTGCGTGCATACATTTTTGTATCGGTGACCTTAGCAGGAATCAAACCAATGATCTTGACATCATGCTTAATCAACTGAGCCACACAGGACCACAGTGACATACTAATGTCTGTGCCTCGTGTGTGACATGTCAATATTTGCATATTTGACTGGAAAAACGCTAGTCATTTTGACCTGCATGGAATAGTCTGAATTTGTTCAAGTCAGTGGGAGGGCACAGAAATTGTGAAATCGTACACGTAAGTGGTCAAG